>NC_067113.1:12761371-13063558 GCF_021347895.1 Acanthochromis polyacanthus | reverse complement strand
CTATGGTTCTATTCAGAGTAAAACAGACAAAACAGCAGAATAGTTTTAATGTCCTTGAGTTCGCAGCCACTTCCACCCTGCCCTTGTTATGGCGGGTTTCAAAACAGCAAGATGGCAACGACTAAACTTCAAGACCTCAAAATAGCATTTCACAAACCAGTCGGTATCTACACGGTCACTGTTATGCTGCTATGTCTATCTTGTGAATACAGTCTCTAGTTCAATGACATAAATATGCAACATTTTGGAACATGCTCTCTATTAGTAGGTTAAATTAGTAGATTGATAAGAATATTCTGTTTGTTGAGTTAAACAAGGCATGTGTTGTGTTTAAGAATGTGGTTCTGTTTGTTTCATACAATCTAGTGGAAACAGTTTTTTTGGAATTTAAAAAAGAGACATGTAGAACAAAGTGATTTTGCTGGAATGTCACAATTTCCTGTGTAGCATAACCACTGAAGTGATTATATTTGCACTCGTTAAAATAAAGGGGCACCACCTCAGTTTACCTGAGGAAAATTATCAATTTAAGCTTCAGTGTTCCGCCCGCGGAATTTAAGAATTTAGGCATGGTTTCAACTTTGTGCCAGCTATGTGCTGTTATTGTTGTTCCCTTTTTTCTCAGAGTGAGGAAAATATATGCCTGTGAGTACTGAATTACTTACCGTTTGTGTTATTGAATTGAGCAAGTACGATGCTGTTGAGTTTGATCTGGTACTATTTTCCGCGACCGCAATGCTAACCATTAGCATGTCAATAGGTTTTCCCATAGGAATTAGCATCAAGCTAGCGGACTTTGTTTATACGTGTATTTTCGTGTATGTCGTTACTTATTGTATTTTTCTTGTCTTTTCAGTTTTACAGTAATTTGTGTGGAGATAAAGCGTGGCCTGAACCCACAAAGCGTCGTCTTTGTATGAAGACTGTTAACTACCTGCCAACTTGACAAGACGTTAGGGAGGGCAGAATATCTAGCTTTTTTTCATGCATGCATGGAACACAAGTAAACTGAAGAATTTAGGCAAGGTTCCAACTTTGTGCCAGCTTTGAAAATTCTTTAGTAGTAAAGCACTGAAAATGAGAAAAGAGAAAAACCCTCAAAATTTTTATTAACTTAATATTAAACTTCAACGTAATTTCAAGATAATTGTTCAAAGATGTTAATCCCATATGGAAATGCGGCACAAAAAAGGAATAATCAGTAGACTAAATAAATAAAACTTAGAAGCTGCTTATCATGGTGATCAGAGAAACTTGACATCACAACAGGTCAACACAACAAACAGTGCAGGAAAAGGGTCCCTAAAACTTGTTGTGCTGATTGACACCATCTCTTTGGGAGTGTAATCAAAAGATGACCTCGTAAGCTTTCAAATGAGCCATACCATGTCGAAATCTATGCATTACAAGGAAAGTTACGACCGGAAAACCAGCTGTGTAATGGTCTCGCATGTACCAGATGTCGTTTGTTTACAACTTCACTCCCGTTCCAAGATGGCGGCCAGCGTATCGCCAGCGTATGCTGGACAGTGGCGCGAGGCTTCTATGATTTCTATAATCTGATTACTCTCCCTTTGTCTTCAGGAGAAAGGGGAGATGATGTTTATCAAAATGAACTTAATGCATGGTATTAAATGCGCAAACGCGATCTGTTTATTCCTCACCATAATCCCGTTAACCAAAGGTGACACAATCATAATTATACAAGCTAACAAATCCGTGAGTTAATTCATTCATTCAAACTATATGTGAATGTGCTCTAGACACTAAAAATATATGTCACAATGAAGGTACGGTAACATGTCATACATATGGTAATGAATAGCACAAGTTTCCCCTTTTACATTCTTAATAGGAAATAAATTCAGAGGTTAATAATGGAATTCATTCCAAAATCATCGTGTCCTCCAACGTCAGTAGGGTGTACTGTGGGTTCATGCAAGAAATTGGAATAAACCAGTAGATTAATAACTCCATGTTCATATAACCTACAGATATAAATTTTGAGTATGTGACAGAGGAAATGCTCACTGTTACTTTGGTAAACCTGAGAACACAAAATACATGTCAGAAACAAACATTTTAGTTAATTTATGTTTCAAGATAAAACTGTGACACTCTCAACTCCGGCTCTCCATGAGGGTCATAAAAGTTTTACAACCAGTTCTTATCAGATCCTGCTAAAGGGAGGCAACATGGCATTCCTGGGGGAAGGAAGGCTAGGTTTAGACCTGGATGAAAGGTTGATTAAAGAAAACATTCACAGCAGGAGTAAGAGTCTTTGTTTTTCAAATGGTTTTTCCAAGGTGTTGATGTTCTGCAGGGAACTCCATCCCTCTGCAGGAGGTCGGAGGGTCCATTACATGCAGAAGAAATATATATAACCCAGTTTTCTTCCAGAAACTGGGGGTTGCGAGACCAGAATCACAGATGTCCTGCTGTAATTCAACCATGGCATTAATGGTGCCTTTCTCCGGGCAGAGAGAGTGAGCCCTGGTTCTGTCCAATGTCCAGAATGACAGTTTGATGTGGCTTCTAGACCCCCATCCTGAAAGAAAGTGTTCTTATCTGATTTGTCATCTCATCTGGAATTCCAAAGACCAAGCGTGTTCACTACACCTGATTTTCACGATAGAACCCCATGTCACACATAATGCGTTCAAGGACCACTGGAAAGTTGAAAATCTGACCTTTAACAGTTGCTGACTCTAATAAGCAATGTAAGTTTGGCAATTTCTAAATGAAAACATGTTTTTTCAAACCTACCAACAAATTCTGTGGTCCAGAGAATTACTAGAGATGTAAGCATGGTGCTGACCATCTCACCCAAAACTCCACCAGAATGCAAATATTGAACTACTCCCTTCACAGAAACTTTTAAACTTCTAGGTTTTGACATTAATTTCAATATTCATGGTAATTTAAGCTGACCAATTCCTAAGAAGCCCAGGAAAAAATAAATAAAAAAACTAACAACTAAAAAGAGCATCCTCAGTGACATCCTCAAACTGGTTATGTCAAAATAAAGTACACTGCAGTTGATGTAGAGAAGTTTCCCTTCACAAACTATTTATAGGAAGAAATGAGATATGAAATATTTGGCTTCATTTGGGTATTTTTATTTTATTTTTTTAGAAAACTACCATCTCCTTGGAGTGCCTTAAGGTTAAATACACTGCTTAACAAACACAATTAAATTTTTCTCTTGATGGGGTGTTGATGAGGTCATCTCCGAGGGGATCACACTCATCAGCTAAATGTGATTCCTTCTGACATTTAATTTCAGTGCATTTGCACGCTCCTGACACTTTTAGCCTCAGAGATAGTTGCAAAGAGTAAAAAAAAAAACAACATTATGCATGGAAACAGTTGTATTTGACTGTGAAGCAATCCCTGGCAGAGTGGAAAATCTGCAACATTAAGGAAAACTCTTAAGGTTAAAGAAATGTTGAGCAGCAGCAGCAAGGAGATGTTATGAAGGTACGTGAGTTGAAAGCTAATAAACACAGAAATAATATCAATTTTTCAATGCACAGAGTATGAAGAGGGAAATCTTCCAACACTGTATCTGCAATAGGCTTGTTAAAATCTTATGTTCCACTGCCTGTGTACTGACCCAGTGACTCTCCAGGGGTGATTTTGACTGGACTTAAATGTCGCTTTTTGATTTAACAAGGGAGCAAATTCTAGTTTTTGTCATTGTACCGCAGCCAAATTAGCTCAATGCTGTGATTTGTATGACTATAAAGAATCACTAATGGATACTGAGAATATTCTTTCTTGCAAACTAGCAACACCAAAATACCCCTATTTGTCTTTTAGTGAGTAGATAAAATTAGCAACTGATGACAAGACATTAGACACAGAATCCACAGTTTATCAGTTAGAGCCCTTAGTTAATGCAAAACATCTGAGGTTGTACAGTCATGGGGGAAATGCAAAAAAGAATGAAAGCGCAAAGAATTTAGAGCTCCTAAGGCAGAGATTAATCAAAGGAACGGACAGCTGGCAGATCAATGTCAGGAGAACACAACCCTGTCAGGACGAACTGCTAAAATCCTTCCACCTTCAGTGAGCAGGACAGAAATCCTAGTGAGAGATCTAGGGAGTGTGATTCTTTCATACAGCTGCACTGTTCCCAAGAGCACAAATTATTGTGCCTTGCCTGCTGACTAGGCAGTAATAAATCTGCAGAGACAGAGCATGGACCTATCACCCAGTCAACATGCAGGATAACACATGAAGGATATTCGGCGGGGAAATGTTTTTGAAGAGGAATCCGGCTATTAGTTTCAGTGGAGTGCAAACAGCAACGAGAGAGAAAATGTGCCATGGCTACTGATTAGTGAGGCGGGGAAAGGGGCAGGCTTTGGGGCATTTTGATTTCAGCATAATGAGTGACAGAAATGTATTTGTTTTTGATTCCCTACCAAGAAATGCCTAGATCTAAGTTTGGCTTTGAATCCATGGCAGTGATCAAACACACAGCTCAAATAAAAACACAGACTTGCATCATCACAAGGCAGTATTTTAATTTGATTACTGTTGCAATCCCTTTCATGAAATTAACCCAATTTTTTTACCCTGCATATACATTCTGTGTTTATGCTTAGTCATTATTTCTCCATATAAGAATCCTCTATTACCATTTTGGAATCAGACTGAACATAAAGGATCTCCAAGGAAACAAGGCAAGCATGCATGCAAGCAATTGCAATTTTACCAAATCGACAGTAGAACCAGTCTTTGCTTTTCACCGCCTTTACATTGAAATAGAGCTTTAAAACTTGCAAATCTGACAAAAGTGTTATCAGCCCAATAAATGGCTGCTTATGAGTATTGGTCATTCTAATACATATGGGCCAGTCATGACATTCTCTGTTCAGTTGGCACGTTATCATTTATTCTGATTATTGATAAACAGTAACTGACAATGTTGATGTTTTCTTGAGGTTGCATGAATGAGAGCATGTAAAATCTCAGATGGAGTCATCATTTAGTAATCATGTAGCTAGTAAACAGAGCAACCAAGACCCTAAACTTAACCAAGTAATTTTAGGGCCTAAACTCAACCAAACACAGACTGACACACAGTGAAGGAAAGCAAACGTCAAAACTATTTTACATCATAAATACGGTCCAATACAGGACTCAAAATTAAATATCCTTGGTGAAAGTTTGCTGACTTGCATTACCACAATCCCATTCTCCAAATGCAAACTTTTCTACGACATGATTGGTTGATAACATTCAAATCGGAGAAACTGTGTAAACCAGACTTATTGTATGTACAGTCTGTATACAATATTACAATATACAGTATACAGGGTTATTCACAAAGAATGAACCAATTTCATTACACAATATTTAATAAGGAAAAGCAACAGAAAACTCCAGCCAAGTCACCAAGTATTCTACTCACAACCAATTTTTATTTGATATTTAAGGTCACCAAATGACATCGAATAACAGCAGCAATCAACTCAGTGGATTGTGATATGGTGATATGTATCTGGGAGGAATTCTCTAATTGCTTTGATGTTGCCCATGCTGCAGGTGGTGGCATCATTGAACACTTGTAAGACAGGAAATAAAAGTTGATTGTGAGTAGAATACTAGTGACTTGGCTGGAGTTTTCTATCGCTTTTCCTTATTAAAATATTGTGTCATGAAACTGGTTCATTCTTTTTGATTAACCCTGTGCAGTTTCCAGAAGGTCAGCCTCTCTCATGCACATGTGCATGTATCCCTGGATGCATATAACTAGTGGAGTTAGCAAAATGTCATTCCAGTAGCTTAACTTCCATTTACTTTCAGTCAGAAATGAATCTTGTTCTTTGGAAAGTTGCAGGGACTTTCTGCTCGTCACTTGAAGTAAGCTGCTCACGTGTTTTGTGCTGCTCCTCGTTTTTCCAAATTTTTACAACAGTGGTAGAAAGTGACCCATAGCTAGCACGAACCATAGACTCTCATTCGCCACCTTAATGGGAAATACAGCAGGTTGAAATATCCTTTAAGTTTGTGAGTGTCTAAGTGTCTAAAGTAATTAAAGCGCTGTCAAATGATTAGACATGCAATACTGAAGGAATCGCTTAATCGAACACCTGAAGAATCCATATTCATCGGCTTCAACAGAAGAATGACAACTTGAGTTATAAGGTAACGAGATTAACATAGATATATGACAACTGAATTAAGTGCCAGACTTGACAACATGCTTTTGATCCGCTTCGTGAAGGTGAATTGAGCCTGTTTTAGGACACACTGCTTCCCTGTTTTTTGCTGCATCTATGAAAGCTGTTCTGGGCAGACATTCATGTTTATGTCCAACTACAGTATATAGATACTTTAAATGCTTTAATGACCAAGAGGTCTACAGATTTACATGTACCTACAAGTCGTGTTACTGATAGACTGTTAAATCAGATGCAGCTATATTCAGCCGATATTGAGTCCACTATGTAGGTTTGCACACAGAGAAGCTTCTTTCACCAAGGTTGTACTTATGTATGCTTTTATTAAGTTCACTGTGTTTTATAGGCTAGAATGTGCCTTTATTGAAGTGTGATTATTACTACAAAGTGGTTCTTCCGTGAAGCAGTCAACTAGCTGTAACTAGCCATTTTTGGATATAGCTCAACAGTGGATCAGTTTTAATTTCGATGAGGGAATAACAGAACAAGAAAACACTATTCGCACTAGTTATAGCGTGAAAATAAATCACAGTTAAATTACTTTAGTAACTTCTTATCATAAGTTGTTTGACTGCACAATAGACAGACACATTAATTGCAAATCTGGTATATTGCTTTTATATTTCTAAATAGCCGGTTTAGATAGTGTTAGCTGGATTGCATCAAACTCATGAGGGCTAAGACTTCAAGCATTATATAAATACATAACTGATGACTTCATGCAAATAACTGCTTGCTTTTAGATAAGAAACAAACCATTAACACAGTACTGTAGGCAAAAACCAATGTACACAGTTTCTTCTCTTTCAAATGTATCCATTTTGTGAGCTTAAACAAAAGACTAAGAATGCCTCACTGTCAGACAGAGGAGCAGCTCTGATACCTCAGCCTTGCTGGGAAAATGTGTGCAAAGGAAAGAAAGCAGGCTTGCTCTCTGTTTCTTTACTGTCAGCTACACATGTGGCCCTGTTTTCAGACTCCACTTTTTTTCTTTTAAACATGAGTGGATTTCATTTCAGTAATCGAGAGAAAAACTTAGAAAAATCTAGCTGTCATCCCAACCCAGAACAACTGTGCCACTAAATATCACTGGAACACTGTGTTATATTACCTTCCAGACACAAAAACAATACAATCTGCAGAGTCAACATTAACAATGAATGAGAACATGAGCATCAACAACACCTTCCCATCAACATTAATGGAAGCTCCTCATGCTGGCACTGGGACTAAAAATTCTGGCCAATGATAAGAAATCCTCTATACCACAGTGACAAATAAACTGCATTGTGTTGGATAGTTTAACAATCCAGCTGTGCAATCTGTCAGGTAAACTTTAAAAGCCTCAAGTGTAAGTTTTTATGAAGGACAGCACCTCAGTACACACAACTGCGGAATCATGAACGATCCTGTGTATGTACTGTGGCGTGTAAAATGTTATGGAATAAACTATAGCTGCTCAGGGCAGTCCAGATCCAAGCCTCATATGAGCCACAACAGAATCATTTATTTGCTTATGTGGTTCGGCTTAAACTTTATACACTTCCAAGTGGTTTACCATATGATTTAAAATTCCCCTCCATCCATGTTGAAGATGTTTTTGGGACCATTATTTGCTCAAAATGAGCTGTTATGGGTCAAAATCATGTCTGTAGCTATGTACGCTTTTCCTGTGAGCAGACGTGTGTTCTGTGCATCAGTTGGCACACTAAAGCTTAAACATTTAATTGAATAAGCACAGTTGATTTTTGAGTGGGGCTCAGGTAATAAAAATAACATAAGGAAGCTGGGGTTTGGAAAAACAAACAATTTCACTGATAATATTCCTGCTTTGTTGCTATTTTACTGTGTTATTATGAAGCAGACTGAAAGCAGAATACATCATAATAGTAACAATTAATTAGGTATGGCATTCTGATTTGTGATATGCAAGTAAAACCCACATTAACTCAGTATCAAAGCAATCTGCAAATTAAGAGATCCAATCCAAAACAGATTTTAGGCCTATAGACATGAATACTTACCCATCGCTTCAGTCA
Source organism: Acanthochromis polyacanthus (assembly GCF_021347895.1). Classification (NCBI taxonomy): domain Eukaryota; kingdom Metazoa; phylum Chordata; class Actinopteri; family Pomacentridae; genus Acanthochromis; species Acanthochromis polyacanthus. The sequence continues at coordinate 13,055,325 of NC_067113.1, read as the reverse complement.
TTAGATCTACCATGTGCATGTGTTCTGATTTGTCTTCGACAATCAGACTTAATGAGAAATTTAATCCATTTTTGATGATTTCAACATGAAGATTTATGCTTCATTTGCATGCTTCGTTGTGTTCTGGGAAATGGAATCATGAAAAAGTCTTATATTTTTAAGATTTGAAGTACAGAGTCACAAAAAACTCTGAGTTGCAGTTTGTATCTGATCTAGCAAAAATGACAAATGCACAATGCACATATCAATGAGAAAATGGGGATTTTCTAGCAGCCATAGACCATAGCAGGACTAGGTTAAGAACACGAATGACATCACAGTACATAAGCCTGACTACTCTTTTGAGATCCTGTCCAAGATTCTCTGCTGTTCACCTCCATCGACCTCTATATAATCTGTATTTGTGCATTCTGATATACCTGCTTCAGCCATGTTTTGCGGAGTAAACTCTGATATTGATGTGCTCTCTGGCTCCAGGACTCTTTATTGACTGAACTCTGCTATTTCTGATTCTGAAGCGAGTTATTAGGCTTAGTGTGACTAAGCTCCAAATCTCCTCCATACATTTCTTCAATATTTCACTCCCACTTAGCCCTCATTAAACTGCTGATTAGACTAAACATTTGACAGAATTAGCATTGCAGGATTGTTGCTTCATCTAAATAAAATCTGGAGGTAAAGATTAATTTCATAGGTGTCTCTTCAGACAGTGATTTAAACTGTGATGCAGATGAGAATCAGCTGCTGTATTCTGGACTGATGCAGTGATACATTAGTAGACAAGTAAGAAGCCCATAGTTACTACTGCCATCTTACAGATAAATGCTGCATTTTGTTTTGAGATGTCAGATTTTCTGTCATCTTTCGGATTCTTGAGGATCCCTAAGCCAAAAGGTGGCAGATGGATTTTATGAAATAATCTTTATATATTCAACTGCAACTTCACCATTAAATTTGGTATTTTCCTCACTCCTTTACACTATGGCATAAGGATAATTTGAATGCATAGCTAAAAGTGACAGATAAACGATAGTTATAGTCAGAGAAGTTATAAGGCAGAGACTCCCCACTGAAGGAATCCTGAATAGAAATCTATGGGAAATTTCCATAACGCTAAAGCTTGTGATTGTATAATGTGTGAGAGCTCCTAGGCTGCTCACCTGATGGCTGACACCTGGGATGGCTCCTATATAAACTGGTGTTTTAGCTGGCAATGGTGCTTATCCTTCATTTTCTCTCGGGTTTCCTGAGGTATGGTCTGGCTGATTTGGTTGGTTTGGTGAAGCTATTTTGTTTTCTCACATACACACGTGGACAAAATTGTTGGTACCCCTCAGTTAAAGAAGGAAAAACCCACAATTCTCACTGAAATCACTTGAAACTCACAAAAGTAACAATAAATAAAAATTTATTGAAAATTAAATAATCAAAATCAGCCATCACTTTTGAATTGTTGATTAACATAATTATTTTAAAAAACAAACTAATGAAATAGGGCTGGACAAAAATGATGGTACCCATAACTTAATATTTTGTTGCACAACCTTTTGAGGCAATCACTGCAATTAAACGATTTCTGTATTTGTCAGTGAGCGTTCTGCAGCTGTCAACAGGTATTTTGGCCCACTCCTCATGAGCAAACAGCTCCAGTTGTCTCAGGTTTGATGGGTGTCTTCTCCAAATGGCATGTTTCAGCTCCTTCCACATATGTTCAATGGGATTCAGATCTGGGCTCATAGAAGGCCACTTTAGAATAGTCCAACGCTTTTCTCTCAGCCATTCTTGGGTGTTTTTGGCTGTGTGTTTTGGATCGTTGTCCTGTTGGAAGACCCATGACCTGCGACTGAGACCAAGCTTTCTGACACTAGGCAGCACATTTCTCTCCAGAATGCCTTGATAGTCTTCAGATTTCATCGTACCTTGCACACTTTCAAGACACCCTGTGCCAGATGCAGCAAAGCAGCCCCAAAACATTACTGAGCCTCCTCCATGTTTCACCGTAGGGACAGTGTTCTTTTCTTCGTATGCTTGGTTTTTGAGTCTATGAACATAGAGTTGATGTGCCTTACCAAAAAGCTCCAGTTTGGTCTCATCTGTCCAAAGGACATTCTCCCAGAAGCTTTGTGGCTTGTCAACATGCATTTTTGCAAATTCCAGTCTGGCTTTTTTATGAGTTTTTTTCAGCAGTGGTGTCCTCCTTGGTCGTCTCCCATGAAGTCCACTTTGGCTCAAACAACGACGAATGGTGCGATCTGACACTGATGTACCTTGGCCTTGGAGTTCACCTTTAATTTCTTTGGAGGTTGCTCTGGGCTCTTTGGATACAATTCCAACGATCCGTCTCTTCAATTTGTCATCAATTTTCCTCTTGCGGCCACGTCCAGGGAGGTTGGCTACTGTCCCGTGGGTCTTGAACTTCTGAATAATATGAGCCACTGTTGTCACAGGAACTTCAAGCTGTTTAGAGATGGTCTTATAGCCTTTACCTTTAAGATGTTTGTCTATCATTTTTTTTCGGATGTCCTGGGACAATTCTCTCCTTCGCTTTCTGTTGTCCATGTTCAGTGTGGTACACACCTTTTCACCAAACAGCAGGGTGACTACTTGTCTCCCTTTAAATAGGCAGACTGACTGATTATGAGTTTGGAAACACCTGTGATGTCAATTAAATGACACACCTGAGTTAATCATGTCACTCTGGTCAAATAGTTTTCAATCTTTTATAGAGGTACCATCATTTTTGTCCAGGCCTGTTTCATTAGTTTGTTTTTTTAAATAATTATGTTAATCAACAATTCAAAAGTAATGGCTGTTTTTGATTATTTAATTTTCAATAAATTTTTATTTATTGTTACTTTTGTGAGTTTCAAGTGATTTCAGTGAGAATTGTGGGTTTTTCCTTCTTTAACTGAGGGGTACCAACAATTTTGTCCACGTGTGTACATGATCACACATCCATTCACTACAGACAAAACTGATGAACTGATTTCACATTTACCTCAGTTTTGTTAATAAATTGCATTTAACTTTAATTTGCCATAGGTCATCTCCATCTTTTGTCCTTCCTTTGAGCCAGGTTGTGACAAATGCATGTGCCGCCCAAAAAGCCAATCGTCTGCTTTATAACAGCCGGAAATAGACACATCCAGCTAATTGCATTGTTGCTGTGACGCCAGTGCAGTGTAGTGAAACTTTGCATGTTTAGCATAAGTATATCCTGTGGTGGAAAATACTTTATAAACCTTAATTTTGGCAAAGTTACCAAACTTTCAAATCAGTTTTTTTTTAAATCAGATTTGATTGTTGACTCTATTATTGTAGTTTCTATGTGAGCACTGAAATTGCTGTTATGGACAGTTGTGGACCTGGTCTTCGTAGCTCAAAATAACTGTCCTGGGGAGTTACCAAAATGGCCGCCAAATGAAGAGACTTGCCTATGAGGCTGCTGGTCATGGTGAGGTCAAGGTTATGAATAAAACTGAAACAGCCAAAAACATGGATTACTATTTGAAATGGTTTGTTTTAGACGACAAGTAAACTGTAGAAACAATTAGCTAAAAGAAATAGACAGTACAAATAGCCTAAAATACTAACTTAGCTAATTGCTAAACAATTAAAAGTTTAAGTAAGTAAAGAATCGGTGTGAAATAAATACAGCTTATGAAATATATATATTCATTTAAAACAGAAACTGAAAACACTGGAATAGCATACAACATCTCTCCAAGTGTACGCAGGTGTTAAAAATACTGGAATAAATTACTGGCTCCACATGATATAGATTGGCTATTTGATTAAGCCTATTTACACTTTTGCAACTTCTACCAAGCAGGGTTTTTTTTTCATGGTACTAGGTACATCAACTCTAGATGGATGTTTCACTATGTTGGATGTATGATCCAACAACTTGCTGACATCCTGCTCCTTTGTATGTTGTTATTTGAGCATGGCTGAAATAACAACAGTTATTTGAGTTTAACCATTTGTTGTATTTATCAAGTAGGTTTTATTTTCCTCTCTGTCCTCTCTTATCATCTCCTGTTTGCTTTTTGTAAACAAAGCCTGCAGTTGACCCAGTAATGTTTGTCGCAGCTGAGTCAGTCATGGCTTCTCAGTTGTGCTGAGGAACACAGAATTAATTTTTTTAGGATGGAAAATTTGTCTTGAAAGAACCATACATACATACATACCATACAGTACATTTATGGACAGAGAATACGTGAGGCAACTGTTTTTGTTTCTACAGTGTCTTGCTATGACAAATCGCTTAATATTAGTCTTTTTTTAAAAAACATAACATGTCTTTCAAGCCCACCAGTGGATTTTGTGGTTCATAAGCAGTATTATTTGGAGGGGAAATGACTTGAAATACTTAGCTAAAAGTAAAGAATAAATGGCTGAAATGTTCGGCTTTCCCAGTGAAAGCATAAATATTAGTATTACAAAAACAGCCATTGTCTAAGCAAACTAAACGTTGATAATCAAATTGTATTAAAAAAAAGAATATTGCCACACAGTTGATATAGGTTTAAATTAATGCCTATTAACATTTTGGGAGCACTGGGTGGTGCTGATGGAGGGGTACTTGAGCTCAGCTGATGGTGCGGCGGAGTGTAGTGAATTAAGAAATATTCAAATAATTTTTCATGGAAAAATCCTAAATAAAGGGTTGTAGCTTACCCGTTCTGCTGCTTCTCATGAAGTGTGAACTATTGCTATGAGAAATATAAATCTAATGGTGTAATACGAGTCAATGACAAGGTTTATTTTTGACTTCTAGTACTTTCGAAACTAGCACTAGGTCCATTTCTTTTCCTAATCCTTAGTAACAATTACAGTACAGGCTGTTTACTTGAATCACTGCAGACCTCCAGCACTGTGTATACAGATGTTATGGGAAAAAGTTTACAGGCAGCGTGTTTGAAAATCAGTCCAGCAGAAGTGTTGTTTAAGTGTAGACTGACCACCACCTTTAACCTGGGAGGACTGTCAACAACACAGTAAGGTATTTTAAAAATCATTTTCTTATCACTGGCAGCTGCTCTGGGCTTGAAATTGGATAATACCCAACGCGGCCACCCATAAACAAGTTTAATAAACATTTTTAATTAAGTATGCCGAGCAGATTTCCATCATTTATATATCATTAAGTACCTGCCATTTTTGAATACTGCAAATTGACATTATAGAGTAAGAGACTTGGACTCAGACTACTGCATGAGTGTAAGAAATGATAGGGAAAACTGAAAAAGGTGAATCATTTAAAATTTGAATATAAAGCAATTAGAATAGATTAGATGCTTCGGCAAGTTGGCTGTTTGCGCAAAAATGGTAGCATTAGATATTAGAGCATATGCCTGAGCAGTTACATTCATGGTAATAAATTAACTTTTGGTCTTTGTGTTGGTGTCAACCCATTATTGCAGCAGCTTCTGTAGGCTTTCTTCTGCTTGATTCTGCTGTTTAATACAAAAATATCTAATATAAACATCACAGTACTTTGGTTAATGGCTGAAATTCAAAAAAGAACCTTGTACTGTTAAATCTGTGAGCACAACTTCATTTGTGCTCACGCTCCATTAAAATATATAACACTAAATGCGCAGCGTTTTTTTTTTTTTCAAAACTGTATTGTTTGGCTTAACAATAATATGCATTGTTTAATACTGTGTTGCACTGTACATGCAGTAGTACTTATATCATATTACACTAATTTGTCACTGATAAGGTGCTCATGATTTAAGACCTGCATTTGTAGAATACAGACCTTTAGATCAACAGCAATTTGATTCACATATGAAACAGAAATAAAACAAAAATAAACTTGCCAATAATATGAACGTGTTGAAATCTCTTGATACATTAGCATACTGCGCACAACACACTGGGTTGTTATAAACCATTACCCAAATACCTCAACGAGATAAAACAAAGGCGATTATTGTTTTGAAGTGACAGAAAACCAACTGAAACACAAAAACAATCATAACCCAATAAAGCAGTTGATACACCGCGAAATAAAAAAGATTCAGCTTTTTATATTAGAATGCTTTATGGGACCTGAAACGTTCTGATCGTCAAACATTAAACAATGTCAAACAGTACACCTCTGAGGTTTATTTGGTCCCACCGTTTGGCTATGATGGAAAATGCAGACTGAAAAAGCATCTGAAGAAAAATGGTCGTGAAATTACAGTACACAAGAAAATCAATACAAAAAGGGGAGGTATAATAATCAAAGGCATTTACAAGTTCGACCAGTGTTCTCGCAGTCACACCTTCTGAGCCACAGCCTCACAGCTGCAGTGACCTTTTAAGCCGTTTATGCCTGTGCATAGATATTGGCATTAACATCCTCCTCCTAAAATGAAAAGTGCTTACTAAGCCAACAACTGTGCTCAGTGAACTGTGCACCTTAGAGGTGAATTATATCATGCTGGATTACCCTTACCTTAATTTATCTGTGCCAGCTTTGTATCTGGAGACTCTGGCCATTAACAAGGGCAGGCAGACGGCATCCAGCCAGCGCTTCTCATACTTTGGTTCATTAGCTGAGGGCGAAGGGGGCGATGGAGTCTGCATGGAATACATGAACAATGCAATGAGCTTCCTGCTTCCCTCGCAAAGTCCTTTTGATCATTGAGGATATGGCCTGGATGTAACACTTGCACTATTTACATGCACAAAGAATTCCCTTCTTAACCAGGGGAATTCAGCCCCATGGCATGTAAACATCAAAATAATGGACCCCAGAGTAAACTGTTTCTAACCTATTATATTTGAGACAGTGAGAGACTCTCAGAGTGTTCACAGATTCCAAAATACACTCAACAAAAATATAAACGCAACACTTTTGTTTTTGCTCCCATTTTTTATGAGATGAACTCAAAGATCTAAAACTTTTTCCACATACACAATATCACCATTTCTCTCAAATATTCTTCACAAATCTGTCTAAATCTGTGACAGTGAGCACTTCTCCTTTGCTGAGATAATCCATCCCACCTCACAGGTGTGTCATATCAAGATGCTGATTAGACACCATGATTAGTGCACAGGTGTGCCTTAGACTGCCCACAATAAAAGGCCACTCTGAAAGGTGCAGTTTTGTTTTATTGGGTGTGGTCTACTCCGCTTCAATGGCTGTGCGAAGTTGCTGGATATTGGCGGGAACTGGTACACGCTGTGGTATGCGCCGATCCAGAGTATCCCAAACATGCTCAATGGGTGACATGTCCGGTGAGTATGCTGGCCATGCAAGAACTGGGACGTTTTCAGCTTCCAAGAATCGTGTACAGATCCTTGCAACATGGGGCCGTGCATTATCCTGCTGCAACATGAGGTGATGTTCTTGGATGTATGGCACAACAATGGGCCTCAGGATCTCGTCACGGTATCTCTGTGCATTCAAAATGCCATCAATAAAATGTACCAGTGTTCTTCATCCATAACAGACGCCTGCCCATTCCATAACCCCACCGCCACCATGGGCCACTCCATCCACAACATTGACATCAGAAAACCACTCACCCACACGACGCCACACACACTGTCTGCCATCTGCCCTGAACAGTGTAAACCGGGATTCATCCGTGAAGACAACACCTCTCCAACGTGCCAGACGCCGTCGAATGTGAGCATTTGCCCACTCAAGTCGGTTACGACGACTATAGACATAATAAAGAGTAGACGCTGCTCAGGGTGCTGCGCAGCAAGAAATACGACCGCCATCTTGGTCCGGTTATCCGCTCCACTCAGCGCTGTTTGACAGCGCATTTAATCCATCTTAACTCTGAATATTAAACTGATTTTCACGCGTTTTTTTATTTTTACTTTTTTGCTGCAAACGTCATACATGTAGCGATGATACAGGACGAATGGATCGGCGTATTTTAATATTCATATCGGGAATAATAGATAATAATAACAATAATAGGTAATAGAATATTCTGATATTAAGCTCGACTGTAGACAGGTATTTTGCAAACACTAACACACACATTAATATATGTTAGAGAAGCAGATAATGGCAGTAAAGTCAATTATTTTAATAATGTGAAGAGACAATATATGATTACGCTATATATACATATATAAACAAAATACTGACTAATGAAGACATTAGTCAGTTTTCTGATATACTGATTATATTGATACTCCATACATGATTTATATATGTAGTATGATTTTCTCTGATATTGTCAGGGCCCTCTCCTCATCCCTCCCCACCTGGCATCCCAAACAAACCCCCTCCCTCATCCTTTTCCTCCCTGTCTGTCTCCCATCCGCCCCTCTTCCTCTGCTTTCCCTCAGCGCGGCACCTGAGTGGAGTTCGGATTCGCAGCCGTCTCCACTCAGGTAATCAATCTCCTCCACGAGTCCCGGGCAGCTGGAAGAAATCATCCTGATTACCCACCTCACAATAAGTACCGGCTCAACACTCCACACCCTGCCAGATTGTTGAATAGACTTTCGCTGTCAGTTCTCTCTCTAGCCTCAGAAAGTTCATTGAGAAATTTTGACATTTCTAACGTGCGCCTTTCTTGCTCTTTTCCAGACCCAGCTGCCCAGAGACCTCCTCACCTGGAACCCTCATCTGACCCCCCTGAGCCATTCAGCACCGGTCCCCTCCCCGCTCGGATCCCCCATCCCGCCTGGACCCCCTCCTGGAACCCCCGACCCGTTTCCCTCCCAGCTGCTGAAGCTGCAGCACCCCAGCCGGCTGCTTCCTGCCTCCTGGAGCCCCCTCCCGGAACATCACCGGCGAGACGCCGTCTCTGCTCGACCGACCCGACACCTCAGCCACCCCCTGATCGTCAGAGTGCCTCTCCAAAACCCCTCTCCTCCACCGAACTCCAAGCCCTAGATGTCTGGCCGCCAGGGATCCCCCACAGTGATCCGCGGCGCTCCGGTCCCGCCCGGACCACGGACGACCGCCGATCCCCGGCCCCCAGACCCACCCGACCACATCCTCCCTCCACCTGCACTCCTTGTCCCTGCATTCCGGTCTCTGCACTTCAGCCATATCCATCCCTGTATAATAAATCCTTTTTCAACTTCTCCGGTTCTGGTAGCAGTGGCTCTCTGTTCGGTCTGCACAAACTAAGTCGTGACAGATATATAACTTTTATCTATTATATTTTCTCTGATATATAACTTTTATCTATTATAGCCTATATATATGTGAATGATGTTGATACTCCATCTATGACTTATATATCATTTTCTCTGATATATAACTTCTATTGTTTTATATAGAAATATGTCTTCATTAGTCAGTATTTTGTTTATATATGTATATATAGTGTAATCATATATTGTCTCTTCACATTATTAAAATAATTGACTTTACTGCTATTATCTGCTTCTCTAACATATATTAGTGTGTGTGTGTTTACAGTGTTTGCAAAATACCTGTCTACAGTCAAGCTTAATATCAGAATATTCTATTACCTATTATTATTATTATCTATTATTATTACTAACTATTATCTATTATTCCCGCTATGGATATTAAAATATGCCAAACCATTTGTCCTGTGTCATAGCTACATGTATAACATTTGCAGCAAAAAAAAACAAAAAAAAACGTGAAAATCAGTTTAATATTCAGAGTTAAGATGGATTAAATGTGCTGTCAAACAGCGCTGAGTGGAGCGGATGACCGGACCAAGATGGCGTCCCCACCGCTCGTCAGCCCCAATAGGCAGTAGCGGTCAATACTCTTTATATATGTCTATGACGACGACGAACTGGAGTCAGGTCGAGACCCCGATGAGGACGACGAGCATCCAGATGAGCTTCCCTGAGACGGTTTCTGACGGTTTTGCAGAAATTCTTTGGTTATACAAACCGATGTTTCAGCAGCTGTCCTAGTGGCTGGTCTCAGTCCATCTTGGAGGTGAACATGCTGGATGTGGAGGTCCTGGGCTGGTGTGGTTACACGTGGTCTGCGGTTGTGAGGCTGGTTGGATGTATTGCCAAATTCTCTGAAATGCCTTTGGAGACGGCTTATGGTAGAGAAATGAACATTCAATACACCAGCAACAGCTCTGGTTGACATTCCTGCTGTCAGCATGCCAATTGCACGCTCCCTCAAATCTTGCCACATCTGTGGCATTGTGCTGTGTGATAAAACTGCACCTTTCAGAGTGGCCTTTTATTGTGGGCAGTCTAAGGCACACCTGTGCACTAATCATAGTGTCTAATCAGCATCTTGATATGGCACACCTGTGAGGTGGGATGGATTATCTCAGCAAAGGAGAAGTGCTCACTGTCACAGATTTAGACAGATTTGTGAACAATATTTGAGAGAAATGGTGATATTGTGTATGTGGAAAAAGTTTTAGATCTTTGAGTTCATCTCATAAAACATGGGAGCAAAAACAAAAGTGTTGCATTTATATTTTTGTTGAGTGTACATTGCAAATGGCAGCTCTGTTTTCTTTTCCTTATGTGCATAATTATCTAATTTAATTGGGGTAAGAGCAACTTAACACTACATTTAGCTTGTACATCTTCACAAATTCAGGCTGTACAGTGGCGTAGTGGTTAGCAAGATCCCCGGTTCAAATCCTGGGCTGGGGTCTTTCTGCATGGAGTTTGCATGTTCTCCCTGTGCATGCGTGGGTTTTCTCTGGGTACTCCAGCTTCCTCCCACAGTTCAAAAATATGCTGAGGTTAACTGATTACTCTAAATTGCCTGTAGGTATGAATGTGAGTGTGATTGTTTGTCTGTATTTGTAGCCCTGTGACAGACTGGTGACCTGTCCAGGGTGTCCCCTGCCTTTGCCCGAGTCAGCTGGGATAAGCTCCAGCACCCCCCGCGACCCCAGTGAGGATAAAGCGGTGTATAGAGAATGGATGGATGGAGCTTCACAAATTCTTCACACATTAAAATCTAGCGGTGGTAGGAAGAGTGTAATATGCCCCAAACACTTTAATACTAATCAGCACTGTAAACTGTTAATAGTATTAGTATAGTGTTCTTTATACCTGCAGGACTGAGACATCATAGATTTTTTTCACTGACACTTTTTTTTTTGCATCTACTGGAAAGAACTACAGGATTTTTTCTCTGCAAATAATAAAAATAACTTTTGTTGCAATCAGCACAAATAAAATGGAACTAGGATCAATAGACTGTGGTTAAGATAAGATGTAAAAGTCTAACTCTAACCAACTCTAAAAACTATATTTAGCATGGACTTCCATTGAAACTGAAAGATTACTCAGCAGAGCTAAATACAATTTTTTAACAGAACAAATACACACACTTCTTCATTTTATTGATGAAATTGTGTTCTAGCTCTCATTTTTAATTTTCAACCCTGCTATGCAGACACAATGCCCATAAGCCAGTTTCATAACCTCCAGTGTATTGCAAGTTTGTTTGTTTTCTTTACTATGTTTGTATATCTGTGTTGTTATTTAAGGTATTAAGTACCTTTAATATTAATTTATCCACAGATGGTCCTAATATCTCTAAATGTTCATAATATACTGTATATAGCATATACTGTGAGAGTATTTTTTTTAAAAAATCACAGTAGGTAGTTCTCGCTTCAAAACGCAACTTTGAATCCAATAGTTTGCAGAATTAGTAGATGAGTTGGAAAATGCATTTCCACTGATTTGTTTCTTTGTTATTCAACTTCTTATTGAGGAGTAAACATATGCCATTGGTCTTTCATGTGCCACCAAAACGTTTCAACCAACAAAGTCTGTCTGTCTGTGTGTTAGCAACATAACTCAAAGACAGACAAACGGATTTGGATGAAATTTTCAGGGAAGGTCAGAAATGACAAGGACCAAGTGATTAGATTTTGGCAGTGATGCGGCTTACAGTCTGGATCCATAGATTTGTTAAAATTTCTGTATCATTGCGAGATAGTAACACGGCGTCACTGTAACTATGACAAGTGAACACTATGTTAGCTGCCTGCTGACGATCACATGATTGCGATCCTACAACACATTGACCATTGGGGACTTCTCTGTCAGAAATGATACAAGGAACAATTGATTAAATTGTGGACGTATTTCCGAGTCCCATCAATTCCCGTCGCCCGCTACATATGTAAGTCATGCAGTTTGGTATCCATACATAAAGTACATGTGCATAACACATACCTGTGCTAAGCGCAAGGTCATTTTGTTTATGGGTGCATCTATATTAAATGGTCACATTCTATGTTGCCGTCATTTCTGCCATTAATTACAGTGAACCCTCGCTATAACGCGATTCACCTTTCGCGGCTTCGCTATTTCACGGATTTTTTTTAAGTGCAGTTTTTTTATGCTTTTTTTAAACAGTGCATTGTGTTCTGCATCCTGATTGGCTAAGGGACTGACCAACGTGAACAGTCTCCACGCCTCGTGTCCTCTGCCATACAGGCCAGCGCTGCCTGCTGTGGAGCGCTGGATCATTTCTCTCCTTGGTCTCCATGTAGTGAGACACCCTGAAAGACGGAGCCGACGGAGCAGCCTTATTCTTTTCCCCCGCCATCAACCGGACAGTGGACGTGGTCCCCAGCCGTCTCTGGCCACCGCAGCCGCATCCCCCAGGAGAAGAGCGCCGGCACGAGCCTTCCCCACTCCCGACTGCTCCAATTGATTCAGCCGGCCCGCTCTCTGAGGCAAGAGTACCGCCGCGGCGTCCACCTGGCTGCAGCTGCAGCGCTCCCCCAGGTGCAGTATTGTATAATAACTGTAAAAAATAAAGCTGACTACTTCACGGATTTCGCCTATCGTGGGTTCTTTTTGGAATGTAACCCCCGCGATAAACAAGGGTTCACTGTATTTCAAGATTTCATCGGTCAGAAATGATACAACTGAGCAGCCCTGGTGGAGTACTGCGCTCTCCGAGTGCTTTTCTTGTTCTTTAAGTCCTGCAAGTTGCAGTCTGGAGTTACAGCAGATCACACCCTGTCACCAATTAATGATTTGCATCACTGTAAGTACGAACCCCAAAAACCTTGTCATTTCAGAGATGCTCTGACCCAGTCATCCAGTCATAATCATTTTGCTCTTGTCAAAATTACTATGGTCTTTAAGTCTGCACATTCAACATGTTACCTAGGATAACACGTCATATTGCTTTCAGTGTACGTGTCTGGGGTAGAAATGACAAACCAAACACAAAATGTATTGTACTTATGTGCTTGTCTGAGTCAGTACTTGTATTTTCTCTTCTTCATCCCCAAAGAACATCTGATTACGGGAAATGCGAGCTCAAATTTGCTGCATATGCCTTGTTGTTGGGTACCATTGAGGATGTACACAGAATGTGTTTGTGACGGGACCAATTACTCGAAAGTGTCTTGGTGCGGTTGTTTTGGAGTCTCCACAATGTAGCTACAGTGTCAAATCTGCTCAAGCAAATCACACTATGAGGGAATGCTGACCAGAGTCAGACTCTGCTCAACAAAACAAGCCACATTTCAAACCCCCTTATTTTCTGCTTTTATCGTTTATGTATTTAACTAGAAAATGAATACGTCAGCAGTGTTGCACTGTTGAAATAAGAAATAGGAACTGTGATGGGCATTTTTCACAATTTACAATTTACAAACCGATCCTGGGAGAAAAACTGAGAAGTTAACAGATGATTAAATTGAGCAGGGAAACCCTCAATTCATTTAGCCACTGAGTTGGCAGGACAATCAAACAATCTGCATGGCAAGTTTGTGTAACTATGCAACATCTATTCTTCAGTGTCAATAGAAAAAGCTGGAAAACATTTACTTTTCTATTTTTATTTGGCTCCTTATTAGTTGTCACCAGAAAAACAGCTAGTCCTCCCAAGGTCTCCAGGAAATAATAACTACAAATGTTTGAATACCAGTATGAAGAGCAATCTTTGCGTGAGCAAATATTCAAAAGAAAGTATAGCTATTTCATATAGATAGTGTATTTCCACACTTCTTACACACAGACACCTGGGAACAGAGAAAATGGACAAATTGGATAAAACAGGCCACCAGAAAATGTCCTGTTGGTATTCAATCAAGACTGGCTCTAGTTCTGAAAATACGGTATCTCAAGTGTTGTGGTGTCATGAAGCAATTTTAGGGGGAAATATACTTGCTGTTTAAATTGATAGGTTGCATTCACATTGCCAGTGTGTCTTTGTGAGCTCCTTTTAATGGATTATCTTAACAGTGAGTCTGCAGCATGGGACTGTGGCAAATATGCAGGTACATTTAGACTTTTCATAGGTAGTAATGAGCATCAGGAAAAAGCTAAAATTGCTGCTTATAGATGCCCCGCTTATCAAAGGTGTTAATGTGGCACGGAAACAGCTTTTTGTTTTAGAAAACTCTGGGTTATGGGTAGGTGCTGAAGGTGGCATTACACATGGCAGCAACTGAGATTTCAAATTGCTTCGCACTTCAGTGCAATTCACCATCAATATGATGGTCAATACTAGGAATGAGCAGAAAAAGTGGTCTCTGGGTGCAGTGTCTCAAATTTAAAATACTTAGTGGTAAAGTTTTCTTTTTGACAATAGCTTAAAGGTTTTGGAAAACAAACCAAACAACAAAATATAATTACGGATGATTGCCGTATCCAATTCTTTACAAAGAATAAAGTGTTGTCATGATGACTGAAATGTCAATTGTACTTTAAAGTTCTTTAATAACCTTTCTGTCTAGCACACAGAAATTCTATTACACTGTCTCATCCAGAGGGTTTGAAGGAATTGCTGTAGCTGTCTGCAGTGTGTCTCTGGATAGTGGACTGCAGCACCTAATAACCAGTCATCCATTAAACTGGATTTCACTTGCTCAAATTGGAGGGCTAAACTGGTGCCAAGAGCTGATTGAAACAGCTGTTTGAAAGTTCAATCTTAAGAAACACTTATTTCAAATGTATCCTGAGTGGAGTTTTACACATACCTAACTCAAAATGGCTTAAATCACACAAACTAGTTCTTACATGGAGATTGTTATGAAATATTTAGACCCACTTACTGTCAAGTCTCATTATTAAATAGGTTCTAAGTGGCAAGGCTAATGTTGGCTTGCTAGAATAAACCATGTTGGCGAATAACATACCAATAACTTTTAACTGACTAAATGAGGTTGCCATACTCGCGTATTTTCCATATAATACAAAATTAATTCTACTTTAAACCACATGTGTAAATACATTTCTCTATGTGTTCAGGCCTGCTTGATTTTAGCATCAACTTCAAAAGTACCAAAGCCTATGAGCTACTTCAGGTATCTTAACACAAGGCTGATACAACAGTTAAGTAAAGACATCATTGCACCCTAAAAGTAGGGTGAGCCTTAACATAGTATAATGTTTTACATTTAAAAGTCTCACAAAAGCTTTCCTTCTGAATATGGAGGGAGTTTATTCCAATGAAGGGAGGTTCAGTTAACAAATGCTGCACCCTGGTAAGAATTTTACTAAAGGTGCAATGTGCAAGATGTTGATAATAAACATGGTATTAACATACCATGGGGGGAGGGGTGACGTCCCAGTCTAAACTATTGCAGTATCTTGATTTTCTATTACTGTTGGTATGAAAGTCAGAATGATGGCACTGCACCAAAAACAGCAGATTGTGACATGTTTCACAACGCCTCTAAAATTGTTCAACATTTCGAGGTTTAATACAGCCCCTTCTGAGACTGATGCTCTGCATCAAAAAGCATTCATTCTAAAATTCCTGAAGCACAATGTGTTGACAAAAGCTTTGATAGCTGGAAGTGCGTCACATTTAAATGCAAATTACGCCACACTTAATGAAGAACAGATGCATTACACATTATCTAATGAGTTAGAGGCTTAAGGATCAATTGAGTGAAGCTGGGTGAACATCAAAAAGCAAATCATTCCTGGAGCTAAAGATTATCTGCCAGCACAAAATCCCAAAACTTCTCCAAATAATCTGATGTAGCTCCTTTATCATTACACACACAGCACAGAAAGGTGTGAGCTCACAACACAGGAACCACATCACATGTCTCGTCCTCAGTTCAAAATGGCTGAAAAGAATACATGAGCATTAAAATAGCCTTGGGGTGGACTGTAGTCGAGAGTGAACCGTAGAGGAAAGGTGCTTACCTTTGCAAAGTGAATCTGAACTACAGCATGTCGTATGCAGACCTCTCCTCACAAGTAATTACTACATTTCTAAAGAAATTGTCTTCCTTTGCTCCAATTATGTCAACCCAGGACAAAATGTTTTAGTTAACTCTCAAGAGGAGCTCCACAGAGTTTGGTGAGGTGGCAGGAAATGGAAAACTATCAGGCTGTCAGACTGGATTACACAGACAAAATACCTGCCTCCACTGTGGAGTTGGAAAACAGGGAGTAAAGCCACAGTGTTTTTTCTTGACATTCGTCAGCCACTCCTTCATGAGCACTGATGTTTCAAAGCTAAGATTAACCAAAAACAATTATTTAAAAGCCTACTGAAGACAAAACTCAGTGAAATCTAAGTTCCCTGCTTAAAAGGACCTTTCGAAATTGCATGAGTGCTACTGCAATCTTTAGGCCCAGCTTTGCTTTTGACTTAATTCAAATATCAGTATGTGGACATGCACAAAATGTTTTATATATTGTGGAGTGGTAAACAGATTACCCAACACTGCAGTTCAATCTGACGGCAACATAAATGTATGTACCAAATGTAGTGAAAATCAATCCAACATCTTTTAGAAATTGCACTAGCAAATACAAAGTCACTTCATGGTGGTACAAGAGGGTCGTGTGAATTAGTCAGAAGTGTTGCAACAGTGAATGGGTGTTTGAAGTGTTTTGGACAAGAGAAAACCTTGACCACCAAGTGGCACTGCATCAAGAAGTCCTTATGATTTGCAACTGCATTTGTACAAAATTTTCCATCAATCAATTTTACCATCAATTTTACATCTGCTAAGAATTTTGAGAAACTACAATTATCACTTTGCAGTTGTATGCCTCGTCAGTCAAGTTGCAATTTACATCAACATCTGTCCAGATTTAAATAATATAGATGGTGAAGAGTTACCAATAAATCTGGTTCTGGTAGAATACAAGGTTATTGTCATAACAGTAGACAATGTTCAAATATGGATGATGCTACAAAGAGGTCACTAATTTTATAATGTGGATGATTTAGGCACATCTTTAACCTGACCGCACAGAAGATCGATACAATCACCACAGATTAGTGTCAGGAATTCATGATCTGACCAAATGTAAGACATAGTCAAAATCTCCCCTTCTGTTCCTAAGTTGTGGCATTCAATAATGGCAGGAAAAAAGTATTTTTAGAACATTGTGATGTCAGATTGCAGTTGATATTTGACTTACTGGATAAAAAAAATCATTTCATACTTGTATCCTGCATGACATTTGTATGAAATGGTGTAATAATTAGCGTATGATTCTGGAGTTGTGGCCAAACAGGTGTTTTGCGAGGTGACACATTGTCCACATTGACCTTTGACCAGTGAACACAAAATTGATTCAGTTTGTCTCCGAGTTCAAGCCAATTCTTACACCAAATTTGAGAAAATCCCTTGAAGGAATTCCTCGAAGAATGAGATTAACAAACAGAGAACCCAAAATGTAATGCTTTTGGCTATATGCCATTAGCACGAAGGTATAACAAACAAAACCGTCAACCTCCTGATGGTCCTAGAAGAAAAGTTAGGAGATCTCTAAAGTAAGGTTCATCCTACAGGGACTGTAAGTATCTGTACAAAGTTTCATCATAACCGGACGAAGAGTTGCTCAGATATTTTGATGTGGAACAAAACGGTGGATCAGTTTGCTATCTGCCAACCAACAAGATGCTGCCATTATTATCAGTGATTCAACATTGTTTGACAGTTCAGGGCTCAAAAACAGAAAGCCTGACAGAAGGAATTAGCAAAGTTTCTTAGTAAAGTGCAAATTAGCTCTGTAATTCTAATCAAAGCCATTAGCTACTTAAGTGTTTTCATTTTGATTGCAGGTACGTTCCGGGTGTTTACTCAGTAGAGACAATTACTATGATGCAAATAAGAATGAACAAATTAGTACACATTATTGGGAAATAAACTGCATCTTTCAACATTAACCCAGAATTAATTGATGTGTAAGAAACGGTGTTTATTGCTGTCATGCAGCATTGCAGTTCCTCTGTGACTTATTTACTTTTGTTGTGTCAACTTTACCTCAACTATTTCGACTTTTCCTCCATTTTTAAAATGATTTTTGACATTTCCCAGTGCACTCAGTTGACCTTACACCATTCGTCCATTAATGTACAGTACAAGCACAGAGAGCGATATGAACTTCAAAAAGCAATGTCTTTTCTGTCAAGAAAATAGAAGCATCATGCACCTCGTCCCTCCATGCCCCTTGTGGCTGTGTTGCGTTTGGGTGTAGTGGGTCTGCTGTCAGTGGAAAAATTACAGCCTCTCTTTACCATTTCTCTCCGTGTGATTGTCGAGCATTTATCAAACATGGTGAGTTTAGAAAGAATTTCTTTCTCAGATCTGAGGAAGTCACATCAAAGGGATTTCCTGCTGAAGCTCTGGAGTGTTCGTGTGCTAAGATATGAAATTTCTGGAAACATATGGCCTTTCGAGACAAAAATAATAACAAAAATGAGACCCAGGAATGCACGTGACATCGTTTATACCTTTATGTAATGAAAATGTCAGAGTTTTTTTCATTTTCGTCTGGTGGATATCATCAAACATCAAGGCTATGATGGCTAAAAACAAAAAACATCCCTTAAACACAGCCTCAGGCCTGGCAGTTGCCCGACAACATGAAACGGGAGTGTAAAATGAAAAGAGTTGGCACACTGGAGGTCTAACAATCAGCTCTGGCAGAATAACTTCAAAAACAGCAAGCAGAAAGTGAGCACTTGAACAATTTTGTGATGGCTCTAAATTACAGACCTGCTATTCCAGCCTACTATAACACTCAATATCTTTCCTTTTAGGGTCTATGAATCCAGCCAGTAATTCTCAGAACATCGATCTTCCCAGTGAAGCACATATTGTAACAGAAAATCCTGTGAATATTATGACGTCTACAAACCATTCATTTTCTAATATGTCAAGTTATGAATAGGAGATTACAAACTAAGGAAAAATACCAACATTATACAGGAGACTTGTTACACATTCTGCATCTTTGGTGCCTTTGTTTATGTAAAAGTACACATTAGTGCAGCTTTAAATATGTCCAACAAATAGAATTTTCACTCACAAAAAAGCTGCTGTTTTGAGCAAAATTCCTAAATCAGAAAATTTACATGAAACATCCAGTTAATTATATTTACTGCACAGTCTGTAAGAGCTGTATAGTTAATGTGAGGTCAGTTCTCAACCATGGGCCTAATGAAGCTTTTCAGTGCAGACTATTTCATACAGCACAGACTTATTTAATAGCATGCAATGTCCTTTTTTGGGGAAGAAATAAAGTTAGAGTTGCCCTACTTTCATTCCACTCCTATCTTGAGGCTTTCTATCATTATACTCTAAGCATTAAAGTGAACTGGTGCCTTACCCTGCACTGAAAAATAACTCGCAACACAACAAGCAATTACTCTAAGACGAAAAACAACCACTCACATAATAGTCCTTTTTTGTGAGGCAAGAAGAATTTCTCGTGACATGACCAAAAGCTCTCCGGAGGCCAGCTTTTGCAATTTTGTGTTTGCAATGTTATTTTGGGAGTGAGGAAGCCACAAAGCTAATTGCGTTTTTCAGCCGCCTACTTTTTAACTGAAAAATTGAATGTAAAGTTCTCTGCCAGAGCCAGCTGACCTGTTATGTCACACAGAGTCATACAATATTTGCTTCTGCCGAGGTATGCATGTGTCAGGGTCTATTGTTTACCTCAGATAAACCATGTGCACATACTGGGAATGGAAAAAATTGCAGACCATGCAAAAACCCAGCTCACAGGGATGTTTTGCCTTCTCCAGCTCCTGCCAGGGATTTAAATGGAAACACTTTAAATCGGGATTATCTGTGAAAGGTTAAAGTGGCCACCTGCTGTCCTTCATGCTTTCTCTGAATAATTCATGTGAAATCATGAGCCAGACATGCAGTCTTTAAGGCTACTCTTTTCATTACAGATTACCATTTTAATAAGCAGTTTTCGGAAGTCTCACCATTAAAACGGCGGAATATTGTCTCCAAGGGAAAAATTTTACATTTACATTATGTTTACCCACAAGAACTCTACAGCAATACCCAAACCAATTTCCAAATTTGAGCAACACAGTTGGAGGTAAATGCAGGATATTTATTTCATCATTAATTTTTTACTTGATTCATCCTTCTAAGGGCACAGCAATACAGAGCATTTGCCCCGTGTTTGTATCACACTGTGTTCTGGGAAGATTGAATTCTGTGAAATCAGCTGCTCCTACAGTGAAACTACTCCCACCTATCATCCCAGCAGTACACACTATAATCACAGTTATCACTGCTCGAACATCAAGAAAGCTCAAGGAGCCAATAACAGCTTTGCAGGATGAAATAGAGCTAAATGAATGATTTTGGCTGTTTGTTCTTCCTTTTGACCCTTTCCACCCTTTGAAACCACAGCTATTGATTGAGCTACAATTGTGCTGCTGTATTGTTACTGCGAGCAGAGGTCACACATTGATTATCAGGCCGCAGAAAAGAAAAGGACATGCATTCAGCATCTCTGTGATTCTTTTTTTCAATTTGATGCTATGAAAAACTGGTCCGTTTTTCCTTAATATCTGATTAAATGTAAATATATATATGTATGTAAACTGGAAAATCTGCATGTAAATGAGGCTGAAATCAATTTGAAAAACCAATAGAATTCCACAATAAATTGCAAAATGCCAATACAGATTTCTCCCTCCACCATGTAAAAAACATATTTTTCTTGTATTTTAACACTTATTTTCTTGGACAAAACTTGCTTTACTGTTCTGTGTCAGTGAAGCCACCACATCACCATATTTTGGCCAATGTTGGAATCAGCGAAGGGTGACAGAACAACAGGGAGTGTTTGGCTGAGATGAGCTTAATTTTCCTCCCTCTGCCAGGGGACTGGCTCCACAGCAGTCGGCTATCAGGGTTGGGACCCACATTTTGGAGAGCTGAGCACCGTCCTAGCATATAGGCGTAGAGGACACTGTGGATTACTTCACATTTAATGACATGTCAAAGTCAAAGAGGATTTGTATGAGCCACAGTCCACAAAGAGAGGCAGAGGCTCAGGCTGCAGCTGATAGCGCTGCTGCTGCCTGGCTAGTGGTCAGTCCTGCTGAGGTAGCGACAGTCAGAAATACAGAGACTCTCTGTAGCCAACAAACATTGCTGAGTTTGCGTCTGCCGCCAACCAATGCAAAATGAACCTTAGTCGCTAATACAGTGAATTAAACTGGAAACTGCTAATCTGTATTATTCATATTGAAAACTTTCTCATTTAATCAAAAGGAGAAGGAGTTATATTACTTGTTGCATTATTTACACCAAATGTGTCTTCCAATGCTTCAAAGTTTTAACCATAAACTGCACATACAGATCAATTAAAAATTGATAACACCACATGGTGGCTGGTTGCAGAGCAGGTGAAATCCCATTCATACATGAGCCAAACTCAAAAATCCCAGTACATTTCAAATTTCAAAAATAATTTTTAACAAATATGTTTTCTTCCCTATTTAGTACTTCTTATGTTGATGGTGGTTCCAGTGTTAACTTCTGAGATAACTTTGATATTTTTGATTAGTAATTTGATGCTACGAAAAGATGCATGTTGTTGTGACCGACAGCTATAGCTAATGATTGACAACTGCTCGATATAAAAACAAACACAATGCATAATCCTAAGTTTGCACTTTGGTCAAAATGTGGTCGTTGCAACATCACCAACATTAGGTGACGTTCTGACGGCATTACCATATGATCGTAAAATAATCAGTCCTCGTGGGGATCGTTCTGAAACACTGCAGTAATATCATAGAATAATATCAATACAATGTCATCACAACAACAATAACAATATATCACAATTATCGTACATCCATTCATTATTAGAAACACAACTGGTAGGTTATCAGAATGTTTGTAAACTACATCACAATACGATGGAGACCTTGCTTGCACAACAGCAGGACCTCGACACTGAGAGAACTAAACGGAACCTCATCATTATTATTGTTGTCATTTCTATACATCTTTGCTACTGTGACATACCAAAATGTCTTGTGTGATAAAACACTTTTAGAGGCTTACCAGCAGTTAGCAATCCAGCTGGAAAGCCACTGTGTATAAACGACAGAAGTAACAAAGAGGTGTAATTCTAGTGGTTTGGGAAAAAGTAGTCACTTCCACCAACCTCCAACCCTGTGGCAAGTTTATGCATCTCAGGCTTCAAAAAATTGTTCAAACTTAAGGATGTCACAGTAACTGAAATATCATCACTCAAACTACTCGTTCTTGATTCAAATGTAGTACTGCATAAAAAGTCCACCAGTATTGTCTATCCCATAGGTAAACAGCCACGCAAAAATTATTCATGCCCACACCAAATGTAGATTTTCAGTGACTTTTTGTAAAAATGTTAAATATTTGACATTTTCCCCCAATTTCAAAGAAAAATGCAATGTTGAAAATTATTCTTTGTCCTAAAACTGATTATGGATCCAAATTTGACATGGATATGAATCATTGAGTTCCGTAATAGTGGAGGGGGCTATGGTGCCACCACTCAGATATGCTGTAAAGTTTTCCTTGTAGTCTATCGTTCTAAAATAGATGTGTGTGTGAAACTGTTGACTGGACACCTCCAAATGCAAACAACGTCAGTTTGCACCTTTTTGCAAAATTAATGTTTCATATTTGTAAATACTCCTGTATTTCTTTTCTTTCTACATCTATTTTCCTACATTTTATGCATGTAACCACAGTGACTGTATATTCTGAGCATTTCCAAAATGAGGTGAACAACTGTTGAATACTGTCCTTGAACACCACTTGTGTGGACACAGTTGGAGCATCAGAGCCGGGTGCTGCTCTTAAATTACACCGACACTGTCATTTTATAACAGGAAAAGCGAAAGTAATAACAAAGATAAGCAGTATCAGGGTCCTGTTGGCTTTATTGGCTTATACTTGTAGGAACTGAGCTATCATTAAAACAATTTGTTTCACTTCTGTTGTTGCTGCTTTTTGGTCTGTCGCAAAAAAGGTTCCTTGAACTAAATGGAATTACAAGGAGAATCTAGCAGATTTATCTTTGACTATCGTCTAGGAATAGACGACAGATTTCCAAACACTCTCCTTTTGAAATCAACTGCAGCCTTAGCTGATGTGTATGTAGAGCTGTTAATAATTGCTGCTTAGAAGATGTGCCAAAACACACACAAAACCCTTATAGATCAGAGCTAATGTGCGTTGCACTATTATGGACATTGAGCTTATATGATTAGAAAAGTGATTAACAGTGTAGTAAACATGCTGAATGTTTCACAAGTGAAAGCTAAAGAATTTGTCAATATCAATGACACCAACGGTCCTAATGGACTCCTATCAGAGTCAAAACACCACCAGTATAGACTCAAGTATTGTATGTTTGTTTGAATACAGCATCCTCTACTCATGTCTTGTTCCAGAGATGTGACTTTTACTTTGTGAGAATAAAACATCAGTAATACAAAGTGAAGAGGCTACTTCAAAAGGACTGCACTTTCAAAGCATATTCATCCAACTTTCAAGTTCGTAGCTCATTATTTAGAAGGTGTTAATGATTCGGGTGAATTAGCCCCTCAGATAAAGATCCTTCCATTCACAAACACATTTTCTTCACTGTTTTAAATCTTAAGCTTGATCTGTTAACATTTTAATTTGAGAGCATCAGTAACATGTAAAAACTAGAAAGATCGAGGTACTGATTGGGAAGCAGATCAAACACAATCCAATGAAATTTCCACATGCAACATCAAACAGAACTTTCTTACTGTGTTGTTTCCGTTTCCATTTAAATGTAAGCCACTGTCAAACAGCGGGGAGGATACCCGGCTGTGATCCAGCCCCGGAGAACCTGCGGATAAAAAAAGGAGAATGATTCATGTTCTTTACAAAAAGGCTTCTGAAGAATCACTGTTAAACATTTAGTCTAACTTCATACTATCGGTGACTATTTTATTCCTTCAGGAACGAAGAAAATAAGTCAGGAATTGCACACAAACCTCAAACAGCACAGTCCAGCTCATAGTGTTAAATTTTAAGGGTTTTTATTGACTTTATTCTGCTGCCCTGCCTTGAAGCTGTGCTGTGTAGATCACAGGCAGCATCCAAGAGAGATGAATGCTGCTCTTTGATATGATATTAGCTTGGCGTTAGAAAACCTGCTTTCTGGTTCGGTCACACTCGGTAAAGTGTGGCAAGCAGCTCCTGGCCTCTCCTGCTTGTAATTTGTGCCATGGTACAACAAAGGGCGGCTTAGACAGAATACAGCTTGAACCGTTTTGCTCTCAGGCAACAATACCCCAATTCATTGAGCCAAACAACCTACAGCGAAACCTGAGTATCTCTGCATGGAGGCCTTCCTATGAATGTTAACTTACCCACAAGATGTGAAGGTTGGACTTTGTAACTCACTGTGAATTTGGAAGAATGTGCTTTATCAACTGCACTATGAATATTCATGCACACCCAATGGGACTAATTACTTTCTACATCTGTGTGCTTTTCATAATTTGGTAAATTGGACAAAAAGAATATCACGTTTGCTAGTGGATGCTGAAACTATTTGTATTACATGGGGTTCATTCCTTCTTTTTGCTTACAGTTAATACATAAGACAACAATCACAGGAGGCACAGCAGTGTGGGGTTTTGTTTCTGAAACACAACCACACATTTAACCAAGATGAAATGCAAGAAATTCTTATGTTGATTGTTGATTTGCTGTAAGTTTAAAGGGCCACATTACACAAAATCTAATCTTTTATTGATGTTGAACATCACTGTATGTCCCACAAAACAAGAATAAAGACCATCCCTCATCTTTTTCCTTTCTTTTCTATTGTTGCTTTATTAGAAAGTGGGTTACACAATGAGCAATTCAGGTCTGCAGACTGTAGTATATAAGATAACATTGCACCTTAAACTTTCCTCACTGCAGTCTGTAGACATGTGCCATCATCTGTTTAAATCTCTTTCAGTGGCTCAAGCTTGTTTACACTCATATGAGACACCGTGATGTAACTATGCAGATGGCTGTGGTTCAGAATGCCCAGGAAAACATGTTGAATTACATATTGCAAAATCCAGCATGATGCAGTAGGACATCTGGGTATTTCTGGCATACTACATTTGACATACTATGTATTAGAACATACAAAATCTCCTCCTGGCGTACTATATAGTATGGCAGTACGGATATTGGAATGCACCCAGAGTAGACACAAAGAGAGGTGTGCCTGGCTGTCTTTTCCTGAAAGCTGTGTAGGCAGCAGCAGCTCAGTTCGGCTTGAAAGGTACAGAGACTAAAACAGTGCATTTGGAACAGGTCTTAAACCAGGGGCAGTATAAAAAGAACTGTCATATTCCAGCTGAAACTACAAATGCACAATCCGGCGGACATGCAAGACTTTCATGAACTTGTTAAAAGGGATAGAATATGGGACCTTTAAGGGAGTATTTTTTTTTTGCTGAGAAATAGATGAAAACATTAATGCTAGTCTCAAATCTGTCCATCACGTATGAAGCTGGAGCCAAGAGACCATTAGCATAGTTAAGTCTAAGATTAAGGTGAAAGGTTTAGTTCAGGCAGATGGACGTATTCTTGTGATCTTGAAGATGTTTTGCCTCTCATCCAAGCGGCTTCTTCAGTTCTAAAACTAGTTTGGAGAGTCCCAGGTATTTAACGCTCCAAGCTAGTTTTTAGAACTGAAGAAGCCGCTCGGATGAGAGGCGAAACGTCTTCAAGATCACAAGAACAAGTCCAGGTGCCTGAACTAAACCCTTCACCTTAAGATGACTTGGACAACTGAGAACCTTCACAGACATGTCTAAGATAAAGATTTCTTGCCTGGCTCTGCCCAAATGTCACAATTGCCACAGTTAGATGAAGTTTTTTTAATTCGGAATTATTAATTCAGAATTAATTCATTCGGAATTAAAGTTTTGTGCTTCGAGCTTACATGGAAATATTAATTCCGAATTAAGGTTTACATGGCCCTTTAAAGCTTGGGCGTTGGAAAGGATTCTGGTTGGACAGGGAGTGGACGTGACGAATCCCTGTTTACCGGAGGAAAACAAACTCCATTTGCCGTGCCATTTCTTTTCCCCAACAACATGGAGGAACAACTAATAAGCACGCTTTTCGCTTTGCTTTTTATTGTTGTTTTGAAACAGCAACTTGACAATGGCGTACTACTTCTGTTGCAAGAATGTGCTCACGCCAGTAAGGTCGCAGAACGTGTACATCACTACGTCTTCACTGCATGAGGAGCCAAGCATGCACAGAATGACCGGAATTAACTAAAGCGGAATTAACTGTATACATGAATATAACGTACACAGGAATTGGTTTATTCAGGATAAACATTGGAATAAACCAGGTAGTTTATTCAGAATTAAGCTTATTCGGAATTAACTTTTTAATTCGGAATTAAGTGTTTACAAGGAGATTTTAAAGCGGAATTAACTTAATTCCGAATTAAAGAGGAATTACAGGTCTCATGTAAACATACTGAACATCTGCAGCCAGTGTCTATAAAGCTAACAAACCGCTATCAAGCAAGAACAATAATTTGCAGCAGTATGTGCTGGTCAAAGCTGATTTTGCTACTCTTGGATAGACCAGGCTAAGCATATATAGTAGTGGTATCAATCTTCTCATCTAATTTTGGGCACGAAAGCAGATGAACATATTTGATGAACACATAATTGAAATCAGGCACTATTTTACCATTTACAAGATACTATACCATACCATTCACACTTCTACTAATAATAATATGAGTAGTGGACTTTATCTGTCCTGTTGGGCTCTGTAAAGACGATATCAGGGACTCCTGAATACCAATCAGAATCCATTCATGGTTTAAATCTGGTGATGGTTCCTGGTTGCTGACTTATGTTTGAAGGTCACTGCCAATCAATAGGGCTGCTCCCATAAATAATGGGAATATATGGGATATATAAAGGTTTTTTTTCAGTTATTTTCAGTCAATCAACTAAACAATTAATTGATTGCAATTAAATCATTGCAGCTGCACAGTCAAGTACGTCTTAGCCCACACAGTCTGGATAAATTTATCAGATTAGCTGATTTTTAGAGCATTAAACTCCTTCACAGAAGTTTACCACACCCACACATATTTTCACTATTTTCTACATTGTTGAACAATGCTAAAGACAATAAAGCAATTTATCATATCTTTAGAATTTTGTAGGAACAAAACAAAATATTTTTTAATTCGAGGTTATTTTCCCAGGCAGCGTTTAGAAGCTCCCACATATGCTGAGCACCTGTTTACAGCGGGAAAGAAATTTCACTAGTTAACTTTGACAAAGCACAGCTGTTATTAAATCTTCCAGGTGACGACTTCCTACTGCCAGTTGTGTGCAAGCTGCAATCAAACCACTATTTTAAGGAACCTCAAAATATGAAAGATATTTGGTTTAACACAATTACACTTACATGTCATTTCATAACTTAATATCTTGAGCCACTGATCTACAATGTACGAATATTGATAATAAAGGACCTCCCTTTTGAACAGGAGGTTTAAACTTTCAACTTACATTTAATTACACAAGATTACATGATATGGATTAGATGAAAGGTCTGCTGGCAGTAAGACGGAACACCTGAGCACTACCAGTCATTATGTTAAAACATGACAACATGGCGTTTTTGTAATGAAGTGCATTTTTTAAACTATAAATTATAACTCGTGTGATTTTTGGAGCTATATCAGGTAATCGCCTACTTCCACTGTGCAGTACTTTATCACTCCTCCACTTAATATAAAAAAGACAAAGTAGCCCCACTTAATATAAAACAGTGCTCCACAAAATGCCACATTTATAAGTTGCTTTTTGCCCTTTGCTAACTGCTCCATGTTCTTAATTTTCTTGATATCATTTTCCCACCTCTCTCACCTACATCTTATATTCTTCAGCTTCCACATGGATGATTTTAGTGTCTCAGTTTTCATCTTTTCAAGCTGATGAAGGTAAGTGCAGCTCTGGGTGTTTCTGACATTACTGCATCGCCTCGGACCGCAGAGCGTGACAATTTATAACTCTGAAATAAATGGCTCATCTATTGAACAGCTTTAAGTGTTAAGTTGAGCAAAAATACAATCCCCATAAATGCAGTTTACTTCTCTGCTGCTAAGGATGTTCGATGAAATGAAGTTTATTATGAGCTCGTCGCATCACAACCAGTGGATGCTTACCTAGAGGCAGTTTGAGAAATGATGGAACTTCTCGCAGGTAGCGGACTGTGATGGTGACCTCATCTCCTGCAGTACGCAAGAGGTGAACCTGGCAGGAGGGAGAGAGATTGATATAGATAGCAAGAGAGACAGAGATTGAGACTGATGCAGCGAGATAAACTTTAATCTCACATAAATGAAACAAGCCACATTCATGTCAAGCTGTACACACCCTGAGCAACAAAATGTAACAAGAGATGAGTGATGAATATTTAATCAGAAGTTGATGCCTGACTGAAGTGCTTTCCCTTGAATCATCAAAGGCAGAACTGAAGGCTGGCATTTCACTTATGACAGGCAGCAAAACAAGATACAGTACCACAAAGTAATTAGACACTGAATGTTTGATTATCTGATATCTAAATCATAAAAATACATCTTCAACATGCCGAGTCCTAGTTTAAACGAGACTTCATGTAAGGTTCAGTGGATCACATACAGCGCCCTCCACAATTATTGGCACCCCTGGTTAAGATGTGTTGAAAACCTTACAATAAATTCTATTTTTATTGCAGAAGCATACTCTCACACTGAAAATTGTACAAAAATGTATTACAGGAGAAGATTAGGTGCTGTTTTGTTGGCAAAAGGGGGTTGTACAAATTATTAACATCAGGGGTGCTAATAATTGTGGCACACATGATTTGATGTAAAAGAATTATTTCTTAATGTGGGATTTTTTTCCCCACTGAATAAATGCACTTTAATTAAAGGTTGGATTTTCCTCTTTTTTTCATTGTGGTCCTATATTATTTAGAAAAAAATAATAATTTATTAGAAGCTAAAGAATACATCTTAACCAGGGGTGCCAATAATTATGGAGGGCAGTGTAGTAAATCTGTCTATTTTCCATGTATCTTATATCAGGGAGATCGTGAAACTGTCACGTAAGTTTTAGTTTCGGTTTCGTGCGCACCAACACGATTTCGTCATGTTTTTCGTGCCGCTCACCACGAAATGTTTTTCGCTGTGGTAATCACATCTGAAAGTGGTTTATACCGGCGGATTCATGACGATCTAAGCTGTCCATTGGCGTATACTGCTTGTGTGATCGCGTTTGCGGCCTCCGGCCGCCGGACATTCTTGAAATTCCTATGCAAATTGGTAAGTGTACCACCGGCTTATGGTTAGGTTATGGTTATGGTTATGGTTAGGGTTATGTTTAGGAACGATGTCATGCAAAATATAGCGTTGGATTCGCCACGGTTTTACATTAAAAATATAATCTACACATTCTTTTGAAATACGTTCTGAGTGGCACGAAAAGTCCGCCGTTTAAAATACATTGGTGCGCATTTCGTGGTGAGCGGCACGAAAAACATGACGAAATCGTGTTGGTGCGCACGAAACCGAAACTAAAACTTACGTGACAGTTTCACGAATCCTCGTGAGATCGGGCTGGGGAGTATAAAAGAGCACATTATTTTGGAGCACTGCTCTTAACATTGCTACCAAGTGCTAAACATAATTAAAAAAATAAACCAGATTTAAACAACATTAAAATGAATGTGATGAAATACACCCCCTGTCAAAAGTTTTAGGACACTGTCTCATTCAAATAAAGTAGAACCTGTCCTACAACTTTTGACAGGGGGTGTATTTCATCATATGGATGCGATCAGGGCAGGACTCTGATCATACATGTAAAGTTTCAGGCAGATTGGAGCATGTTGAGGGCATTTATACAGCATTTGAAATTTCATGGCGAAGGATCAAAATTCCAGAGGCCGCCACGGACACGCCCTTTGACTTTGGAAAAAGATTTTAATAACTTTTGATCATTAAGGCCTCCTGTATGTACTGGCTGAATTTGAGGTGAATTGGAGTTTCCCCCTAGGAGGAGTTCGCTGCGCTCTAGAAAAAAATGAAAAATGGGCAAAATCTGACATTCAACGCAAAATAGCTCACTTGCTGTTGGGTTTGGAATGTGGCTGTGACTGACATTTTTTGTTCAGCCTGATGTGCTGCATATGTGTACCAAATCTGGTAGATACACCCCCTGTCAAAAGTTGTCGGATAGGTTCTACTTTATTTGAATGAGAAAGTGTTCTAAAACTTTTGACAGGGGGTGTACATAAGGAGAATAAAGTTGAAATTAAAGTAAATGTCAAACGGTTTCAAAAGCCTTCATAAGGACAAAAGCTTTAGGAAGAGATTTAAAATAACCTAGAGACTATGTCTGAGATCAGTATGCAGAATGTGGTTCTATAATGTGGGGTCATTAATAACAAAAGACAGATGACTCTGTCACAAAGACTCAGACTGGTCTAACACTGCATACCAGTCCAAATTTTGCTCTTAGACTAGCTTGATACAGCAACAATCTGCATAGCCAGACCCATCTCCACAGTGCTGCCTCATTACAGGAGAATGGTCTGACTCCACTTCATTATCATTCTGTTAAAGGGGGAAAAATGCACTGGTTTGATTGGCTTTTCTTTTTATCACAATCTTCTTGAGTGCTTAACTCAGGACGATGGAAACATTTGTATGCAGGGAAGTAGCACTGCCAAAAAAAGCATAAATCTCTGAGCAAATTCAGCAGCGCTGGCTGTATCGAAATCCTTGGCAAAACTTGCTATTTTCAACATACTACTTACAATTTCATTTTTGCAGATGAATGTACATCTGAGAGTAGAAATAACACAAAGGACAGGCAGGGCAGCACAAAGGACTAACACCCTTGACTCTGGCCAGGGAAATTGGTGGTTCAAATCCTGGCTAAAGGTCTACTGGACAACTGAACCCTAACCAGGATTAGAACCACCAATTTCCTGCCAAAGTCAGAGGTGTTAGTCACTGAGCTATCAATCTGCACATTGCATCTAGGAGTTTTCCCACAGCCAATAGGATTTTGAAGATGAACACGCCAAGTGAAGAATAAGACGAAAGATTAGCATGAAATGCATGGTAGAAATGACATATTTATACACAAAGTCTACAACCGAGTCAGAGTAGTTCAGCTTGAACCTGAAAAATTTGCATCAATGCTAACTCTGAACTCAGGGCTTTTTATGAAAGACGAAATGATTCAGAATTTGTGGTTTGCTCAGAATATTATGGAGCAATGAGAAGGGGAAGTGCTTTCTGAGATCACGGAAACACAATGATTGACTGTGGTCACACGTTTTGTTTTTTTTTTCCTTTTTTTTACTGTATTTGTTCAATTTTTTCCTTAAATTTCCCACTGAAACATCCTTGCAAGTCTTAAAATCTTCAAAAGTGAGTGAACAGGACTGGCCTCCTATGTTTTTTTGAGGTTTTAAAAGAACAACTCAATTTACCCAGAACTTACTCAACTTATTATAGTTGAAAGCTTGAGAATTTAGCAGAACAGATACTTTAAGACGTTCACCTGAAGTGTGATATCTAAGCCATAGTGAAAGTATATATTTGAGTGTTTTATGACATTTATCCAGGTTGTTAGCTCCTGACTAAATCCTTGCTTGTGATGCATCTACTCTCAGATGTACCTCCCTTTGGATAAAAGCATCTGCTAAATGAAATTGTAGAATTGTAGTAACAAGCTGGGCTCCATTTGTCGACCTCGATGATTGAGAGGTCACATGTGAGATCAATAATGGAGTAACATATTTGGGAGCAAGGCTCTAACAGGCCTGAAAAGTAAACAACAAAATTTCAGAATCCATTTAGAATCTACCAGGGAGTGGGAAGCCCAGTGGTGATGTGATCATGCCTCTTTTTCCCAGTAATGAGTTGAGAAGAAGCGTTTTGTACCAAATGAATCACCTGAATGTTACATGCAAGGTCACTTCTGCACATCTGCTGTCAGATCACTCACTCTCCTCTCCAGCATTACGTGGTAGCCCTTGTTACTTTAGCCTGAGCATCTGTCAGTACTGGGGCTGTGACAGGCTGCCCCCCTTGTTACTTTAGCCTGAGCATCTGTCAGTACTGGGGCTGTGACAGGCTGCCATTAAAAAGCTTTGGATTTTGTTCTGAAGGGAAACTGCTCATTATGCTTTTTGTCGCTCTGGAGGTGAATATAGTGTACAGCAGATTGGGGTAGCACGACAGACAGAGATGATCGACAGGAAGACTGTCTGAGACAGATGGGGGGGTTGAAGGCAGACAATAAAGAAGATACTTAACAGAGAACTTGAATTGGTGAGTAAAATCAAACAAGAAAAAAAAGCTAGCACCCATGTAGAAAAACTATTAAATATTGGCACCACACAACTTTCGATACTAATCTTCTCCTTTTCAGAGTTTTCCATTTGTCACAGTGTAAACCAAAAGACAAACAGCCTTCGGTCAAGATGACAACTCAGATCGTTGACATACATCTCCATGCTGGTTTTGGTGTTGAACCTGGAAGAAAGATGGAGGACTAATGGATGGATGGAGCAGGGTATTAGCTTTATGCGACAGGCAATTACAAATATACTCACAACTTCTTCATGAGTACAGTGTTCTACATTTATGCCATTGACCTAAAGAAACCAACAAGAGAGGGGAGAAAAGCAACAGTTCAACAAAGAGCTGAGAAAGCATGATAATTAGTAGTACTTCTAATACAGGACTTGGGACTCTAGACTGAACATCCGAATGAATTGAAGAAAATTTGCTGTTAAAGACATCAGATGACCAAGAGATAGGATTACAAACGATGTGATAACAAAAAGATACAAAAACAACCAGAAGACATAAATAAGACATGACACAAAAAGATACAGAGACAAAGCACAACCAACGGACACGAGCATCTTGTCAGAAAAATATTGGAATTGTCATCAAGGCTTGGTGTTATGTTAAATGGGAAATCTACACAGTGGCCTGTCGATGGACCTGTACAATGTCTAGAGAACCTACAGATCCTGGTACACAGGAACCCATATTGAAGGTATTTTTTAATTTGTTTTATTTAACTTTTGTTTTACCACCTAAGTTAGCTGAGAACTGGTTTTCATTTTCAAATAATGACCTGGTTGTTATAATGCAAGTTAACACATCATGCATGTTTAATAAAACTGCCACTGTGTCTGCAACTTTCAACAATATTCCTGCTAGCATGCTGTGGCTGATGAAATAATTGCCCAAATGAGCTTGTGCTACAATTTCCAATCCAGAAGTACAAGTTTATAGAAATAAATACTTCTGGTAATTGTTTTGCTCACAGGGTGCACTGAACTGAGGAATTCTACACTCAACAAAAATATAAATGCAACACTTTTGTTTTTGCTCCCATTTTTTATGAGATAAACTCAAAGATCTAAAACTTTCCACATACACAATATCACCATTTCTCTCAAATATCTTCACAAATCTGTCTAAATCTGTGATAGTGAGGCACTTCTCCTTTGCTGAGATAATCCATCCCACCTCACAGGTGTGCCATATCAAGATGCTGATTAGACACCATGATTAGTGCACAGGTGTGCCTTAGACTGCCCACAATAAAAGGACACTCTGAAAGGTGCAGTTTTATCACACAGCACAATGCCACAGATGTGGCAAGATTTAAGGGAGAGTGCAATTGGCATGCTGACAGCAGGAATGTCAACCAGAGCTGTTGCTCGTGTATTGATGTTCATTTCTCTACTATAAGCAGTCTCCAAAGGCGTTTCACAGAATTTGGCAGTACATCCAACCAGGCTCACAACCGCAGACCACGTGTAACCACACCAGCCCAGGACCTCCACATCCAGCATGTTCACCTCCAAGATGGTCTGAGACCAGCCACTTGGACAGCTGCTGAAACAATCTGTTTGCATAACCAAAGAATTTCTGCAAAAACTGTCAGAAACCGTGTCAGGGAAGCTCATCTGCATGCTCGTCGTCTTCATCGGGGTGTCGACCTGACTCCAGTTCGTTGTCGTAACCGACTTGAGTGGGCAAATTCTCACATTCGACGGCGTCTGGCATGTTGGAGAGGTGTTGTCTTCACGGATGAATCCTGGTTTACACTGTTCAGGCAGATGGCAGACAGCGTGTGTGGCGTTGTGTGGGTGAGCGGTTTTCTGATGTCAATGTTGTGGATGGAGTGGCCCATGGTGGCGGTGGGGTATGGTATGGGCAGGCGTCTGTTATGGATGAAGAACACAGGTGCATTTTATTGATGGCATTTTGAATGCACGGAGATACCAGTGACGAGATCCTGAGGCCCATTGTTGTGCCATACATCCAAGAACATCACCTCATGTTGCAGCAGGATAATGCACGGCCCCATGTTGCAAGGATCTGTACACAATTCTTGGAAGCTGAAAACGTCCCAGTTCTTTGCATGGCCAGCATACTCACCAGACATGCCACCCATTGAGCATGTTTGGGATGCTCTGGATCGGCATATACGACAGCGTGTACCAGTTCCCGCCAACATCCAGCAACTTCGCACAGCCATTGAAGAGGAGTGGACCCCCCCAATAAAACAAAACTGCACCTTTCAGAGTGTCCTTTTATTGTGGGCAGTCTAAGGCACACCTGTGCACTAATCATGGTGTCTAATCAGCATCTTGATATGGCACACCTGTGAGGTGGGATGGATTATCTAAGCAAAGGAGAAGTGCTCACTATCACAGATTTAGACAGATTTGTGAAGAATATTTGAGAGAAATGGTGATATTGTGTATGTAGAAATAGTTTTAGATCTTTGAGTTCATCTCATAAAAAATGGAAGCAAAAACAAAAGTGTTGCGTCTATATTTTTGTTGAGTGTATATTGAACCCAATAACACATAATGAATGATTCAGGGCAAATACCAGTACATCCCCAACAGAGATACCAAACAATCAGTGAAAGACAATATATAACTACAAAGAAATACAAAATGACCAAACTGAGATGCAAAATCACTACAAAGAGATACAGCCACAAAGAAAGACAATACACAAGAAGACACAAACCACAAAGAAAAAAATAGCTATGAAGACGAACAAAATGACTACAAGGAGATGGAAATGACAGCAATCACAAAGAGATGCAAAATAGATTAAAACAGATAAAAAAGCAACCACAAAGAGACAAAAAAAACCCTCACACAAAACAACAAAAATAAGATGTAAAACAACAAGAGATACAGCACAACCACAAATGATCAAAATGACTTCAAAGAGATTCCAAATAGCTACAGAGATATGTCAGCCACAATAAGATAAGAAGATAAGCAAGATAAGAAAAAATGCAACAAAAACACACACACAAACATTTGTGCTCATTTTGATCCTCTATCAGTTTAGCAGTCTTGATGGAGGAGTGAGTGTTAGCCTCAAAATCTGTCTGTGATTTGGAAATAACAAGCACTTATTATGTATCAAATTTAAAAATTACTTATTTGTTGCTCAGTAAAGCAGGACTTTAATTGGAGTCCATACCAGTCAAGCCTAAAGTTTCCAAATTCCTCTCTAATTTGCTGCCTCTTCCACTATGACTTCAAGTATGTAAATAGATGCAATACTCTTCAGTGTGACACATCAAATAAGTCACTGCAAATAAATATGAAACAGCAGTGATCCAAAGGTGGATGCAGTAGCAATTCTATTTATATTATAATTCATTATAACTTCCAATTTGAATGTTAATATTGCTTTGCTGTCCATTTAATCTAGCTGATAGTCAAGATAAACAGCACTTCCAATAAATCTGCCAGACAGATTCAAATTAACTTTTCAAAACATTAAATGAATAGAAATACTAAATACCAGACACTTTTGGCAACTATCAGCAATTATTTAATGGTAACATTATTAATAATCTACCACAGACTTTAAGACAATGAGACATGTTTAGTTAAACAGATGTGTGTTCAGCAGTAATGTATCCGACCATAATACTGTCTCTTCAAAAGCACAATGAGACAGAAAATGACTCATTTGATTAAAATCACACAGTTCACACTTCAAAATATTCTTTTCCCATTTCTTAAAATTAATTACACTGTCAGAATAACAGAGGGCTCGAATTAAGATGCAACAAGTTGCCACTCTCGACTTGGATTGAATCGACCTCGAAGCAAAAGAAAAAGTCATGAACTGATGCACCAACCTGCAGCACAGCGTCCCCGACGAACAGCTTCCCCGTCTGATCAGCTGCAGGCATCAGTTGTCAAGTGTCAGAGGTTAATGAATACATTACAAAGTAATTGCTCATTTCATACATCGCAATATGGTGGAAATAGCAATCAGTGTCTCTGTCTGACTAATCTCGGGCAACATCCTACAGCTCGGAGAAGGAACACAGGAAAGCATGAAATTTGAAACTAATCAGGATATAAACTCATTCGCAGTGGCACGAGAGGAAACAATGAAAGCTCTGTTGTCAAAAGATTTGTAAAGGTCTCTGAAAAGGGTTCTTAATGTCCTCGGGATATGAAAACATGACTCTCTTGCATCCAAAATGATATTAAGAGGCATGTGGGCTAGAAGACAAATTACAGGGAAATGATTCACTCACTCGAATATTGCATCATAGCGGGATACAGAGGGGTCATCAGTTCTAACAGTTTAGCTGGCAAACATGATTAAAGTATTTTCTCTTCCATCAAGCTGACAGCATGATCATATTATTCATCTTGTCTGGCTGCTGTTTACTTCTTCACAATGTTTAATGCTCAAGGATCATCAAGAACTGCCCTACTGGACACATAATTAACAATAAATGCTGCGTAAGATTACAACATTTAATCTTTAAATTTGTGTCTGTCAGTCGGTGCGCATTAATAGCCCAACCAAGAAAAGTGATATTTAATGAATAGATAGACATCTTGGTGTAGAAGTTCATTTATTTTCTTTGTGAGAGTTAGAAGACAGGAGTGGCACCAGCCTCGTGTCATGGAGAAAGAATTAGGCCATGATTAGCTTGGCTTAGCATCAAGACTGGATATCGAGAAAGAGCTGCAATACCTTTAATTGGGGACTCAGACAGTGTATCTTGAGAAAATATGATACAATACGAAAAAAAATTGCACATCGCATTCTGGGTTAGATTTTGATCCGATGGAATGAAGCAGCCATCGAAAACACATCTGTGTTTTGAAGGCATAGAGGACTGAGTTGGCTTTTCAAACCTTTAAAGCTGTTGAGCAGGAAGCGAAAAGTACCCCAAGTGGCTTTTAATTCGTACTTAGAGAAACCTAAAAGCAGGATTTCTATTTGTTCGACACAGTGACTTGTGACAATACGTTTGTCAGGCTTGGTTCAACAGATTGCTACATTTTTGTTGTGTGTGTGTGGGTTAAACAGACACATTGAGTGACTAAGTGAGTTTTAGAGTTGTCAGTAGGCATTTCTTGTCTGCCAGGTTAACTGATTATTTGTGTTCTTAGCAGCCCTTTCATAATTATAATACAATCATCATCTCACAATGTTTTAAGCTGACAATGATCTTTTTGCAAATTCACTAGAATCTTTTCTACTCTACTGCATAAAAGCAGGTGGATGAAACTAACAGAAATATATTTCAGTCACTATTTCCTGTCATTGCCCATGTCCATTCTTCACTAAACTATCCACTAAACTAATGGATTCAAACATTAACAAAAGGAAACGAAACATTAATTCAATTATTTATATGAAATTAAGTGTCAACTGACACCACTAGTTTGCCATTTTTAGGCTTAGCTCAGTTAAAATTCTATTTACTCATCTTGTGCAGTTGTGCAATATCTTCTGCAGCTCTATATCCCAAATGTGCTGTGGATCATTTAACTCTTCCACAGACGCAGAGGCGAAGCAGAGGTATGTTTTCAGTACTGTTTGTTTTTCTGCCTGTCTGTCAGCAAGTTTATGCAAAAACGCCCTCAAATTTCACAGAGGCGAAGCCTGGCTGAAGGAAGCGCTCGTTAAATTTTGGTGTGGATCCAGATTATTGTGTTTAAACCTGTGAGACAGAACATTAGCCATGGCAGAGGATGCT
Source organism: Acanthochromis polyacanthus (assembly GCF_021347895.1). Lineage (NCBI taxonomy): Eukaryota > Metazoa > Chordata > Actinopteri > Pomacentridae > Acanthochromis > Acanthochromis polyacanthus. The sequence goes on along the minus strand of NC_067113.1, from coordinate 13,017,005 downwards.
GGTCTCCATCTGGTTTTCTGTACTTATTTCAGTTCAGTTTTACAGTCTCAGGTATGTCTAGGACCTTTATAATTTTCAATAGACATTAAATATAAATATAAATGCTTGACTGTGCTGAATGACTTCATAATGACACCATACACTGTGTAAATTGGTCTCCTATTATAGATGTTGATTAGATCTTTATGCTAAGCTATGCCAAACAATAAAAGAAAACAGAAGTAATGGTAATTTCAAAGAAAAATGTCATCCCAACCTGTAACATAGAAGTAGACCAAGAAATACTGAAGCAGGTTCATCATTTCAAATATCTCAGTTCATGGATAACACCAGATGGAAGATGTGAAACAGACATCAAATGTAGAGTAGCAATGGCAAGAACAGCATTTACAAAAATATACTGACAAATAAGAAAATAGTAATTCACATCTGTATGAGGACTCTCAGCTGTTACATCCTACCATTTCTGAGGTACGGATGTGAATCTTGGAACATAAATAATAAAATGTCAAACAAAATCACTGCAGCAGAGATGTGGTTTTACAGACGCGTGCTACGTATATCTTACACAGACAGAATTACCACTGAAGACATTTTAAAAACACTAAACACAAATTATGCACTACTGAACAAAATTAGGAAACAGCAAGCAACATTGTGTGGACACATCTTAAGGAGATCCTGGAATAAATCGTCACAACTGGAAAAATTAACAGGAAGAGAGGACGAGGCAGACAGAGAATGAAAATGATAGATGGACTTACATCATGGCTACACATGGAACGAGCAACAGTCACAATTCAGAGAGCAAAAGATCGGAGGAGCTGGAGAGAAATGATCTCCTATGCTGAATGGCATGGCACTTGATTGATTGATGCTAAACATGACCTAGTCCAGCTCCATGACACGAGATAAGTAACAATCATTTTGTCTAACTCCCAGAAAAGAAAGCAAATGAATTTTTTTTGTCCAAAAATGTTGTCATGTTCCTTTAACATCTAAGTAAAAGCACTTTGACAAACTGAAAAACGGTGCTTTTTTCTATTACATCAAAAAAGTTCTTAATTATGCCCATCAGGATTGTCTCAGTTATAGTTTGGGGCTGCAAATCTATGAGGAAGACCGTGTTCCCAACTGGAGCACTGGTCAAAAGACATGATACAGATGGCGAGACAAATATAAAGTGATACTGAGCTGCATTATGTTAAATGTAGGTTCTACTGCTCTGATATTGCCCACTCTTTTTTATTATTGCAACATCATGTCACAAAAAATTTAAGAGCCGCCAAAATACATTTTTCTCACCACCTCAGTATTTCTTTAATTGACTTGAGCATTTAGCATTACATTGAAAACCATTTCCAATGTTACATTACAGCAGAGAGATAAAATACTTTCTTACCTACTTGATCTTTAAAAATCTTTGAAATAACCACTGGCACGTTGTGCTCTGCACCTCCCTGGAAAGCAGGAGATAAAGATGAGCATGAGTATTGCTGAGTTTCACTGGTGCTGCCAAAATTGACAAACAGTCATCTCTGCACGCAAAGCCTTTTCATTTCCACTGTAGTCTCTTCATAATCAAAACTTATCTGCTTACTTTGATGCTTAAGCCCAGACCGCCAGTCGCTTGTCTTCGCAGTACAACAGCTCTGTGCTTTAGAAAGTGGGAGTTTCTTATTGGCAAAAGGATATTGTGAACACTGAAACAGTAGTCTGGAGTTATGCAGCATGAATTACAATGTAATTGTGGAACCTTCGGGTGCACTTACATTTGCTTGGGTTTCACTTCCACTTGTGCAAACCACATCCAGCTTCTGTATGGTTAATACCTCTTTGGTCAATTTCAGGCAGACATCATAGGTATTGTTGGTCTCCTCATTGTACAGCAAAGCAATTCCAGATTTTGTCTGTTGAAATTGAGAAGAGCATTGACATTTTGCCAAGCAGAGCAATTATGTACACAATGAACATTTTAATCCTCTTTTCTCAATGTGCCATTTGTGTAACCCATTCTACTGGTCTACTTTTGGGTTAATTGGTTTTCCTGACATTTTGAAACCTTTGTGTAAAACAGCAAAAAAGGATTTCATACGTTCAATTCCAAATCTTTACCGTACAAAACAAGAGACACACGAATGTTCAAGATAAGTGCTCTGGCCAGTTTAATTTTAGTCATAACAATTCACACTTGGACTACCTCTTTATAAAGGAAGACTCAATAAATGTCTGAAAATAGTGCAGTTAGTCAAACCCTCACTTCTAACTACTTTGGTCTCTTATCTTTTGCTGTTCGGTTATTACCTGTACACACTAAATGACAACATATAAGTAAATGATTGCCTGATAACGTTTCCTTTTTTAATTCCACAATGCTACTAGTCATACTTCAAGCTGTTTTAGCTCTGTGGTGAAATATCAAGTAAATTAATTAATATTATTACTTAGAATAAAAAGAATCTACAGCTATGCTAGCAACCTTGGGAAGTTGTATTTAGACACAGCAGCACTGAGCTAAATGTTACCATCAACATGCACATATAATAATGAAAATGTTTCCATGGTAATATTTAACAGGTATATTGTTTACCTTGCTCACTGCTTTGGTTGAGTGTGCTACCATGCTTATATGTAGTATTTGCTCTAATAAAGCAAAGATGGGCTTGTGAGTATGTCTTCCATCGTTGGTCAAAAAAAAATATTTAAGAAACAGAAATTTGATGATAGTTTGATCTGACAATGGTACCGATTAAGTTAATACATCAAAAATGGGAATTAAATCCATCATTTATTGAATTGTTGATAACTGATTAGTGTCTAAGACTCAAAATCACAAACCTCCACCTGACTGTAGGGCTAAGAAAATTGCAAGAGGTTGTCAGAGATTTCCATTGCAAGAACTTACTGGCTGTTTTAGGGAAGGCTAAACCTTTGTGCATTTTCTGACTGCAAGAACTGTCCCTGTTGATCCACTTCCAGGGCTCTTTTTGGGGGAAAAACTAGCTTTTCCCATGTACGCTCTTTAGAGGAGAATTGAAAAATTGCTATGTGGGGTTCCACACTGATTGGCCAAACTCTGAGAAGACAACATGCACTGCTTTTTGTGCAATGATGGCACTTCAACATTCAACCATTTCCACTGCAGGAAAACGTGGCCATTTTAGGGTGCCACAAATCTTTAAGTGTGTTTTGAGTGCAAGAACTACCCCTGTAAAACCTTTATCAGTGCTTATGGCAGAGTGGGTACTGCTGATATTGGAAAGAAAAACAAGTAACCATCTTTCTGCCCTCTTAATGCCCTTGTGGAGTAGCAGTTATCTCTCTAAATTTGCCATCTTCAATTTTAAAATCTCCATACATAAAACATAACAAAGCTCCATTGCCCTATTTGCCACATACCCCGAAATCAACTTGTATTTAAAGCTCTTGGATCCTATGCCACAGTGGAAACAAAGACTGAAAGGGTCGTTAACAGGACTGTATGGTAAACGTTCCTGTCACCTTGCACCTGCTACAAGTTCCTGCAGTGAAGAACTCTCTCTTGTCAGAGTACCTAAACAGTGTTTCTGCAGAAATCAGCCCGTCAAATTAAATTCTTTTTAATGTCATTTTAATGCTATACTGTAAAAATTTTAATGCCATAACCGTGAACTCAACAAATTACATGGGTTTGTTTTTTGTAAAACATGATTTTCATATGAAAACTGTCCCTAGATTTCACTACAGTATCTGAATCTGGAAACCACCCCCTGACCACCCACAGGCTGTTGATATTCTCTGAAAGCCACGTTTTCTAGCCATTTTTGTTGGAATTTGCTTTTCCCCATTACCAACTTCTCCTCCACCTGGTCCAGCCTGCCGGCCACTTTAAAAACATGCAGTTTTTGGCAATTGTACCCGACTGGCTGGAACAATTATCGCACTGCTTCGGCATGTTTACGCAGATGCACATATCTGACGAATCGCTGTCTATAATTATATTATTATTGTCAAATATTTTTCTTGAAAACTGCAGAAGGAATTTTTAATGCCACTGAGAATCAAATGTTATGATTTTAATGCCATTTAAGGCCTTAATTTTTGCAAAATCAACTTAATGACTATTAATGCTTTTTAATGCCGTGCAGAAACCCTGCCAAAATGCTACTAACAAATTTTGTGCCAATCTATCTGGAGGATGTTGAGACATATAATAGGATGACTGAAAGATTACAACTAGAGTAGAAGTTGAGGAATCACAGTGACTACGTTTATATGCAGTCAATAACCCTTTCATAACCAGAATATTAGCAATAACCCGGTTGCGTACAGCCATGTAAACACCCGCAAAAACCCGAATATGCTCATATTCCGGTTTTTAAAAACCCGAATAAGACCCCTGGGTTACTCCTTTTCTAATCTGAATATCTCGTAATATAAACGCGCATCGGAATATCCCCATAGAAAGAAACATTAATTTGCGTTCTGCACATGTTTCATCCGAAAGGAATCTTGGCCTCTGGAATCTTGGCCTTTGGAATACGGCAACTACTTGTATGCTGCGTCTGGCGCTGCTGTTGTTGTTTTTGTCTTTGGGTACAGGAAGAAGAAACGGAAATGATGCAGTTTGCGTCATGACCTTGTCTGTGCGTCCTGGTTTGGATGTGAATATCCCAATTGATTACGCTGATCATGTAAACAGGAGTAACTCTGTCTGTTTAAGCATGTAAACGGGTTATTCAAAATGTTTCAGAAACCGGAATATTGACCTTAACCCAAATATTAATGGCATATAAAAGTAGTCAGTGACAGGAAACATTATTTGGGGACAATTTGAAATCCATTCTATAGTTATTGAGATACTTCAGTTTGGATCAAATTTTTAGTTTGTATTTGTGACCAAAGACAATAAATCCACACCCTACTCTGAGCCATTCATCATTCATTTCCATCAGCTTCTGCTGTTGTGTTTCATGACCATTATCAAATTTTAGCATCCCAGTGTGCTAAACTAAGGTAAATTAAACATCCCCTGCTGAACTTCAGTTTCTCGGGACGTTAGCATGTCTCGGTTTGTATTCAACTAAAAGTAATGGGATGCATGCTGTACGTAGACTGTTCAGTTTCAAATTAATCCCTTGTGGATTAAACGCATCAGGATGCATATAAAATAAGTCTAATGGCAAATATGGTTGACACAAATACTATAAAGCTGTATGCTTTACTTTGTTTTGCTCTATATCAACATCTGCATCAATCTGTATAATTTCAAGAACACTGAAAAATTTAAGTTTGTGACATTGAAGTAGATAAATCAATTAGGACTTAAAAACAGCATCTAAGTATTACACATTCTGCAATCAATCATTGAAAAAGTTATAAAAAACTAACCCTCAGTCAATGCATAATGTATATAGTGTACTGTAGCCCAAGCAATATGCTAAATGCATATTTTCCAAAACACACTTCTGTTTTGAAATCAATAAGCCGTGCTCAACATCACCATCACTGCGAGTATGTTTGAGCATAAACGTTAATATTTAGTAGACTGACTTCCTTGTTTCAAATTAGCTGAGCTCCTCCAGTCTTTAGTGCACACATAAGGAAATTCAGAATAACCCTTTGGGGTTCAAGTTCCCCTAACTAGGCAAGGTTGTCATTACAGGACACCTCCATTAGCCTTATCCTTTGCGGATTAAACTAAATCAAGGTACATACAGTGAAGCTTAATGTCATTTTATGTTCTAATAACAGCTATGCCAATCTGCATAATTTAGAAAATGGTACAACAGAGTGATGAGAGGCATCGTTGCCCCAGGTGTTGTAATCATACAATTTGTGATGTCAAAAATAATACACGGACAAACAATTAAGTTTCTTCCTTATAACCCTCCCTTGTTATTTTGGTTCATGTTCGAAAAGGTGTATTGATGTGATGAGTTACATTATCACCCCAGAATTCAGCCGGTCAATAAGACTGATGGATGATCTAGCCTATAAACAAATGAAACAACAGTCTATACTTGATGGACAAACAATTGCCTGTAGTGACTTGGTTGTGCAGTAAAGAGTTCAATATACATGGAGTGTGCAAAATAACAGGAACACAAATATAACGCAGCCCAAAGCAGCACCACAAGCAGTGGTCTGAAAATCTTACTGCAGAGTTAAATCAGCATGTTTTTGACAGTCTCATCACAAAAGAAGCAAGTTAGGCTTCACAAAGATTTACTGATGTTTCAGGTTTTATTCTCTAGGTTTTGTTTTTGGCAAAAGTCTTATCAAACAACACCTGCAACACTGCCAATCGTAAGAAGTGCACTATGTGAAGTGTCTTATTGGTTTAGTCCTTTCATCACTGCCTGAGCATTTTCATTCTGTTCCACTACTTTCTCAAACTAGACGAGCCCTCAGTGGATGGCAGAACCATGCCCATGCATGATACTCTGTATCAATTTTGATCATCCTACGTATATCCCTTCCTACTTGATCTGCTGACCTCTAACTCCACAACTGAGCAGGGGACCTTAGACTGATCTTCAGTGCCAAGTTTGATTATCCTGACTTCAGCACTTGCAGAGATATCTGACCGGACATACACACACACCCACCCAACCACATACATACTTACCCAGCCAGATACCGAAGCGAATGCAGTAACCCCGCTGACGTACGTCAGGCGTGGTCAATGACTTGAAATGTTGCAGTATTACAAATCACAGGACTTTCCCCTTATCTCATGAGGAATGAAACATGAAGGTTGTCTTAGTGGGGACAATAAGTTTCCATTTAGTCCACGAGCCAAGTGGGTAAAATTGGGGTCATCGGTACCACTTTGGGGGGCAAATTCTCATATGCATTTTTGTTAAGGACAATATCCCTCGTAACTATTCCTGTATGATAAACATGCACAAGGGGCAGCTTTATGCGAGATATCCATGGGTTTTTAATAGGTACGTCAATACAATTTTCTAGCCTCCGATATGGTAAATGCAAGCATATACATTGATTTAAATACTACCTACACTCATAAAAGACATTCAAAGTCATTGAAAACTATAATGAGTTTCTTATTGATATGCTGTGATACAAAGAACTTAAAGGAATGTTTTTATCTACACATTTTAACTGAGAAATTTAAATTAAAGCAGAGCGTTTAACACTAATTTTTGTCATTATCCTTCTGGTAGATTGAAACACAATCATCTTTTATGTAATACATCTTTAGTGTGACATAGAGCAAAGGAAAATGTGTCTTGACAACCTTTAACATCCTTACCACCTCTGTGGTTGGGCTTTGACCTTTACATGGAAATATTAAGGGTTACTATAAGGGTTATCCATGCAAGACAGCCAATAGGATGGGAACTTTCCATTGTGGTTCTGCGGGTGATCAAGATACTCTCCAAAATGGTCAACTAAATGTGGATATGATGGATTGTTCAGCGTTTTTTGGAGTGTGTGTTGTCTCACATTCTCACACAGCTCTTCCATAGACAATGGAATGTTGTCTAGATGGATTCTCTTGTTGCTTCCAGTGTTCTGATTCCAAGAAAGAAAGCCTTTCCATATAAGGTGGAACAATGCTTCATACAGCAGTTCGTGTAGTTGGATGGCCCTGTTGGAGTTTGTCCTTCCATAACACCATCAACCGATCCCTCTGCAATCATGCCTGCTTCAATGCACAAGTCTTGCAAACCTGCATCTTCGAATCATTTGCCAATTACTCCTAGCAGCGTACATATAGTGTGGAAGGTTCCCATCCTTGGAATGGTATTTGGAAACCTCTCTGTGTTTCCACAAAACGTCAGTGGCTTTTGCATAGAAGGCTTGGTCAAAAACTACCACTATATGTGGCAGTTGCAGCATGTTCCTAATCTTCAGACTTTGAGTCAGAATCTCCTGAACTGTTGATAAGTCAGTGGCAGGGGCACTGATTGTTGGAAGCTATCCCAGAGTGTCTTGGATAACTTCTTCCTCATGTCTTGTCTGAATATTGAAGCCAGTCCATCCATTTACAGTTTGTCTGGAGGAACAATGCACGCAAGCTACCAACCAGAGAAGGTTGTTTTGCTTGAGCATCTCTCAGTACTTTCTCACACTCTATGGCAACATGTGGCGTTGGGACAGAGCCAGTGCGTTCTCCTCCACTGTAAACTGGAGTAAACACCTCTCCTGGTTCAATAGTCATCTCTTGTCTTTTTGGATGACATTTGTGGGTTTGGGCTTAGGCATTGAGCCATACACCTTTGGTTGCACAATTATCCCATTTACCCTGTGTGATGTTCCAGCCCCAGACAGTGTCTCTTCATTGCGATCAATGTTGTCCCATGCCACTGTTGTTGGAACACGAAGCTGGATGTTTGGTGGCAATGGAACAGTTTTAGCTGAAGTGTTTAGTCAGTTTTTGCAAACACAAAGCAGTATCAGTTCCTCTGACTGCCCTTGTAACAGGGTTAACCTTTAACCTTAACCCCTTAACCTACATACAGTCATGAAAAAATTATTAGACCACCCTTGTTTTCTTCAATTTCTTGTACATTTTAATGCCTGGTATCAGTAAAGTTACATTTGTTTGGACCATTTGTTTGGACAAATATAATGTTAACAAAAATAGCTCATAAGAGTTTAATTTCAGAGCTGATATCAGACATTTTCCATGATTTCCTTGATAACTAAAATCACTTCAGTTCTTCCATCAGTAGCTATGGCATTGATGATTGCTTACAGCCCATTCAGCCCATTCCTGTTGCACTAATTCTAATTAATCTGCTTTGTTTTAGGGCTTGTGATTCTCCATTTAGCATTTGATGATTTTTCACAGGTTTTCAGTTGGATTTAGATCTGGTGATTGAGCATGCAAAGGCATGGTTCCAATGTTCTGGTTCTCCATCCAGGCTTTTCCTGACCTTGCCGTGTGGTAAGGAGCATTGTCTTGTTGGAAAATCCAGTCATTGGAGACAGGAAAGAGTTTTCCACGTTTTTCAGCAGTGCCAAGATGGCTGCTGTTGTGGCTTCACATAATTCTTCTGTTTTAGGCATTACATGAGAGCAGACAACTTCTGAGTTGTGCTGAATGTCAGCAGAAAACAACTCTAGGTCTTTGCATGTGCAGTGCTGCTTATGACATGAAATATCATCTTATTCTCTGGGAATACAATGAAGCTGAAGCATGTCAGATAGGACATAAAGTATTATGGAATCAGCTGCATTTTTTTGTCATGTTCATTGTATTCTTCAAGTAATATACCTTCATTGGTACCAGTCATTAAAATGTACAAGAAATTGAAAAAAACAAGGGTGGTCTGATCATTTGTTCCATGACTGTATATAAACAGTATAGACACTGTATAGATGGCACAATTGATGAATTTACTCATGGCCTGTGATGGGGCTTTCTGTGTAAATAAGTAGCACCCATTACGAACCCAGTGTTGTATTTTTCCATCCATCTATCCATTCCCTATACACCGCTTTATCTTCAGTAGGGTCGCGGGGGGTGCTGGAGCCTATCTCAGCTGACTCGGGCGAAGGCAGGGGACACCCTGGACAGGTCACCAGTCTGTCGCGGGGCGTGTTGCATTTTTGAACCATTGAAAGAAATCCCTAAAAATCACATGTATTATACTTTCAAAAAAATATTTGAGTTGTCCATCACTAAACATCTTTAGGATGAAGAAAAAAAATACCACAGGTCCAAATACTGACTTGGAAAATTGTTGAAATTGCTCCTAAAGAGAGAGCTGAGGGGTCAGTGGAAGACATGGTGTTTGAACTTGGAATGTGGTACATCTTACAGTATTAATATTTTCCTGCCAAAAATGTTGCGGTTTTGCAGTTCAGAGTGTGGGGTGCTAGGATATGTAGTGTTTGTCTACATTCAGGAAGAAATAGGTACAGCTAGACAGCCTTAAAAAAATGTTGCAGTTTTCTAACTGTGGGCCTCAGAGGGTTAAAGGATATGTGCAAAACCATGGTTATGGTTTAAAAAAAAAAAAAAAAAAAATCACAAATAAGTGATAAAGCTGCCAGTGTGGAAAAGCTGTTCCATCTTAATGTACTTATATTATCCCAATGTACATTTTAGTACCACTTACGTTTGGTCACCTGAGATGGTACCAATATCTGTCTGGTCTAATTGTAATGTTAACACCTAGGAAAGCACACAGTGTGCCCACGGTCATACAACAGTTTTTTTCTGAGCCAGTTCATGCATTAGGGAAAACCTCTTATTACAAGCATATGAAAACAATAAAAATATTAGAATTATATATGTTTTTTTAAATTTAGATAGCATCAACTTCTGTTTTGAACACAAAGGGCAATTCCAAAATGTACTCTGGAGCATTTCTGGAGATGTTCAAGACATTCTTCACAAACTAAAGCAAGGGATAGGCTGGTAAATGGCTAGCCTTTTGTTCTAATGGGACACAGTCTGCGAAAACTTGCGACTTGCAAAAAATACATTAAGCTGCCACTTTGATAGGTCTATCATACCAAATTGATATATGCATGGGTAACACAATAAAATGGTATAGGTGGCAATTTGCCCCCCTAAGTGGTACCGACCAACCTATCTGGCTCATGGACTAATTACTTCACATTAAAATGGAATTATCGCAGGGACTAAAAAAAAAACCCATTCAGTGCAGTCGTATATGAAAAATACTTACGACAGTGATCAGGTGAAGGACAAAAACAAAAGGCATGGTTTGTTACTGTATTGTTTTGCAGACAGTGTCTATACTGTGTACAATAGCAGACGATTCACCTTTTTGTAGATTATGTGCTTTTGAGTTATCAGAGTGGGTGAAAAGGTGACAATGAGTACATGAGTGAGGTCAACCAATTCTCTTTTAAGTGACTAGAGAATGAAGGTCATGTTCTGTTCCCACAAAGACGGAGTATAAATTAAAGCTTTGTTGAAATGTGGCTGTTGCAGCCACTGCTGCTGCAGTGGCTGCATTCAGGGGAAACACAACAAATCTTAAAGTTTTATGGCACACAAAGCAAAACAAGTCAGTGTTACTGCCTGAAATGACAAAGGAAACCTGTTTCACCTCCCATTACTCTCTACTTTGTCACTGCCTGACCTCTTAGGCAGCTCCCTGGTGCTGCTCTTATTGTTTCTTGTCAAATGACAGAACTGTTAAGTCGAAACAAAAAAACACTACAATAGACTGTGGGGAAAAAGGTCTGCAGTCTTGTCAGCAGTAAATCACAAAAAACACTCAAATATCCAAAAGAAAAAATCAAGTCTATAAATTTTACATAACTGCATTGACACGGTTGACTGCACTAAAAACGAAAGACTTTTTTGTATATATTTTTATTTGACTGCTGACATTACAGTAACACTGAGAAACTAATCTTTGTGCATTTAATATCAAACAGACAAATGGACAATCTCTTACCTGACATAAAATTTATACTGGAAAAAAAAATCATCACACACACACACACACACACAAAGGGCTGGGACAGCAACAGCTGTTGTCCATCATGAATGAGACCTGATTTTGCAGCAGTGAGCTGCCGAGCTCGACAGACTCATAAAGCATCCAGCTACACTACAGAGGAAGGTTAAGAAAGGCTCAGCTTCATGCAAATATCTTGTAACGGAGTATGACAGCCAGACAAAAACCAATAGTGATGAACAACACCAGAGGCCTCATTTATCAACAGCCTGTAAGCACAATTTGTCTGAAACTTTTGTAGAAACGTTTCCATGCACAGAATGTGATTTATCAATACTATAATATGGGTAGAAGCACTCCTGACATTGCAGATGCTCCTCATGGAGGAGGTAATTACAATGAGATAAGATAAACAAGATGTAAGTTAACTGAAGCAAAGTCATAGAGGACACACCTATAGATTATTTCAAATGATCCAGACAATGACTGAGTTTACTACACTGGAGAATTTAGCCAATGGAGTGCTGCACAAAGCACATTATTAGCAATTGCAAGAATAGCACACTGCTTAGAGTTCTTTCTACACCTGGCTTGATAAACAAAAGCATGGAAATCATCTCAAGGTCACTGACTGTATACAAAAGATGGACAAACCCCTTCTTTTGTGAATTGCCATTTTGGAGCTTTGAGTTCAGCATTTGGCCACCATTGTCTTGATCTCTTTAACAAGTCAGGGGTGGATCTGACCGAGACCGATTTTTGATACGACAGCAACCCCTTACTTCCTCGGTGACTAGAACATACCCTACTCTATGGTCTTCTGTTCTCCAAATTGGATCCTAATTTACAAAATGAAGGACATTTGAAACTAACAACCTATCAAGTGAGAATTAGGGGTTTCACATAGAAGTTCCATACAATCATATTCTTTTAGCAGCCAGAGGAGTCTACCCTGCTGTCCGATTGAAAGAATGCTGGTTTAACACACATTTTGGTTTCACTTTTAAGACTCAAATACTGTTCCCATCTTTTTTAATAAACTCTACGCTGTTAATAGGGCATAACTGTGTGTATCATATGCACATGTACACATGACAAATACAAATTTCTTCTGCTTTAAACTCTTGCTCGTTTGGTTTGATAATGGAGGGCACAGGACTGGAATCGCTTCAGTCCCAGATAAACAGTTAAAATGCCAATCAGACTTCCAATTTGGACATTGTTTAGCTGTAAGAACAAATGTCAACAGCAATGTCATTGTGAACTCAGGAAACAAACCGAGAATTCAACAGGAAATTAAAGCTGCAAGCAGCGTTGGACGGGTCTTCACATCCTTGCTGGTCAGCGAATCCACGCATGTCCACCAGGTGGTGCTGCGACCAACAGTGTATTTCCGCCTATGGATATCATCAGGACCGGACTCTGATCACACATGCATGTTTCAGGCGGATTGGTACATGTACAGACTAGTTATAGAGAATTTCCTGTCCAACCACAAGGTGGTGCTGCAATTGAGAGTGTATATTGGCCTATGGATGTGATCAGGATTGGACTCTGATCACACATGTAAGTTTTCAAACAGTTTGAATCTTGTTACTAAGTGTATTTCGAACAGTGGATGTGATGAGGGTTGGACTCTGATCACACATAAAATTTCAGGCTGATTGGTAGCCTAGCCGCGCTAGACCCAGGTCTGAAGACGCAAGGGTCTAGGAACTCTCGACAGGGAGGGAGGCGGGCTAAAAGGTTGTCTTTCAAATCACTCTGCAGCAACTGGGTAGGTATATAACCAATCAGCGCAACGAATAGGCTGACATAGTTCCCAGAGCGCCGGAAATCAGAGGATGCGGGAGTTCGGTGAAGCCTTATTTATACACTCAATGGGTGAAGCTCATAGCCTAGCCGGGCTAGACAACCCACGGCAATGAATTTAATTCTCTGCCAGGGTCGGTCTAGTTACCCTCAGTAAGCCTCGAGGTTGGATGCTCCTAAAACTGCCGACGAAAGATTTGGCGGAGCCAACTGGTATATTAAGGATTTGCCATATTCCGTCGGCATAAGTCCAAATACGTCTTTCTTCTCAATGAAACACTTCAGTGCCGTCCTTTGTTTATCTTTCAAGTTGAATTTTAGCTTCAAATCTTTAAGGGCTGTGGCCAAAGCCGAGTCGAAAGATAACTGTTTATTGTGCACAGCCATCTTCTTGTCTATCCTTGTTTCTATGGTTGTTTCCGGTTGTTTCTGTCAGAATCGTCGCGCCTCTGTTGTCACTTAGTTATGCCCGCCTTCTGACTCTACACTTCATGGTGATTCGTCGGCCAGTTTTAGGAGCATCCAACCTCGAGGCTTACCGAGGGTAACTAGACCGACCCTGGCAGAGAATTAAACTTGTTGCCGTGGGTTGTCTAGCACGGCTAGGCTAGCTGATTGGAGCATGTACAGCCAAGTTATACAGCATTTCTTGTCCATCCACCGGGTGGCGCTGCGACTGAGAGGGCATTTTGACTTTCAGATGTGATCAGGATTGGACTGTGATCAAACATGTAAAGTTTGAGGCAGAGTGGAATATGCAGAGGATAGTTAAGACAGCAGTTGATGTTTCATGGCGAAGCATCAGAACTCTGATGGCCGCCATGGCCACACCATTTAGCTTCTGCGAAACATTTTGATAACTTTTCATCAAGTCCTGCTCTGTGGACCAACAAAATTTGAGGTCTCCTGGAGTTACCCCCTAGGAGGAGATCCTTCTCAAAAATGACAAAAATCATCAAAAATGTCACAATTAATCCAAGATGGTGGACTTCCTGTCGGGTTTATCGCATGGCTCCAGAGGCTATTTTGTGTGTCCGGATGTGCTCTATAGGCTTCCTTTCTATGGCGATATTTGGTTGCTATGGCAACAGCATTGCATGAAATGTCACAGTCTTCACAGTGTGGGATTGTCAAGAGGCTAAGAATTGGCTGACCAATTTCCAGCATTATATCACCAAGTTTGGGGTCCTAGTACCTGAAAATATAATGCCTTAAACTTACTGTTACCAACAGATGGCGCTATGACGGTTTCAGAATTTATGAGTGTGGATGTCTTCAGACTGGACCTCGTGTCGAGCATGGGAAGATTGGAGCAAATAGGATCTTGTACAGCTGAGATATAAATCGTTAAATTTTCACGGCGAAACATCAAAATTTGCCGTGCCGCCACAGACACATCCTTTGACGTCAAGTCACAATTTTCACTGGGACGCATCATCAATGTGTTTAGGCTTATGTCACCACAGTTGAGGTTAATCTGGCCAACAGGCTGACAAAAGTACATGAAAGTGTAAAAAACCACATGGTGGCGCTATGACTGAATGAATTTTACCACATGGATGTGATCAAGACAGGTCTCTGATCATACATGTAAAGTTTCATTCAGATTGGAGGATGTTCAGTAGAGTTAGACAGCTCTTCCTGTTTAATGGCGAACGATCAATATTTCTGGTCACCGCCATGGCCACTCCCTTTGACTTCTCCACAACATTCTGATATCTTTACATCAGGTAGGATTGGTGCATACACTGGCCAAATTTGAAGTCTCTTGGACTGACTCATGATGAGTTATTAAACTCAGTTCGTTTCACAGGTAATTCAAGATGGCCGACTTCCTGTTGGGTTTACAGTTGGCTGTGATTGACTTGTCTGCATTTCCTGATGTGTTGCATATGCACACCAAATATTGTAGCTGTAGATGAAACATCCTGCCAGGTGACCTAATGACCAAATTTTCAATTTTGAAGGGGGTGCTATGGAGCCATTTTTCCACACACATGCGTTACTCCCATAAAATATCAAATTTTTCGCCAGTCCTGATATACATGCCAAGTTTGACACGTTTTGGAGTATGATAAGGCCGCCAAAAAGGCAATTAATTTGCCAGGAGAAAAATCTAAAAATAAGGATAATTAAAGCTGCAAGCAGCGTTGAACGGGTCCTCGCACTCTTGCTGGTCGGTGAATCCAAGTATGTCCAACAGGCGATGCTACGACCGCAAGTGTATTTCAGTTAATGGATGTGATGAGGGTCACCTCTCACACACAGTTAATGTGTGTGAGAGGTGACTCTGATCACATATGTAAAATTTTAGCCAGATTGGAGCATGTAGAGGCTAGTTTTACAGCATTTGTTGCCCATCCACCAGGTGGCGCTATTACTGTGACTGTATATTCGTCTATGGATGTCATCAGGACTGGACTGTGATCACACGTAAAGTTTCAGACAGATTGGAGCATGTACAGGCTAGTTTTACAGCATTTGTTGTCCATCCAACAGGTGGCGCTGCGACCGAGAGTGTACATTGTTCTATGGATGTGATCAGGATTGGACTGTGATTAAACATGCAAAGTCTGAGGCAGATTGGAGGACGCAGAGGATAGTTACACAGCAGTTGATGTTTCATGGCGAAGGATCAAAATTCCGGAGGCCACCATGGCCACACCCTTTGGCTTGCGTGGGAACTTTTAATAACTTTTGATAATGATGTTGTGTTGTATATACTGATCAAATTTCAGCTCTCTAGGAGCAACCCCCTAGGAGGAATTTGTTCTCAAAAATGAAAAAAATGCAAAATTTGTCCAATTAATTCAAAAAGGCGGACTTCCTGTTAGGTTTAGGGGATAGCTCCAAGAGGCGTTTTTGTGCATGCTGATGTGCTCTATATGCCTCCACAATTTTGTGGACATAGGTGAAATGTACTGCGGGGGCTGTTTGTTAAAAATACTGCAGGGGGCGCTATAGCACATGTAGTGCTGAGATGCATATGGTGTCTTTCCTTTAACCAACTGCAATGTGTGTGGTGATTTTGGTAAGGATATAAGTATTGTTAAGCTGTCAAAAAGCACTTTGTTTATCAGAGCAACACTGCGTTGACATGGCAACAGTGTTGTATGAAACATCAAAATTTTCACACTGGCACAGTCATGGCAGGACGACTCAGCAGACCAATTTTCAGAATTATATGACAAAATTTTGGGCAAGGGGATGTGTAAATGTAATGCCTAAATATCCTGTTATCAATAGGTGGTGCTATGACTATTTCCAAATTCATGAGTGTGGATGTCTTCAGACTGGTCCTGGTGTCCAGCACATGAAATTTGGGGCAGATAAGATCTTTTGCAGCTGATATATGAACAGTTAGATTTTCATGGCGAAACATCAAATTTCGCTGTGCCGCCACAGACACGCCTTTTTCTGACACATCACCATTTTTTCTGTGATTCATCATCAATGTGTTCAGGCTTATGTCACCACATTTGAGGTGAATCTGAGCAACAGGCTAAGAATAGTACATGAAAATGTAAAAAAATGTCAAATTCCTGAAACCACAAGGTGGCGCTGTGACTGTGAATGAATGTTGCTATATGGATGTCATGAGGTCAGGTCTCTGATCATACACACGTGGACAAAATTGTTGGTACCCCTCAGTTAAAGAAGGAAAAACCCACAATTCTCACTGAAATCACTTGAAACTCACAAAAGTAACAATAAATAAACATTTATTGAAAATTAAATAATCAAAATCAGCCATCACTTTTGAATTGTTGATTAACATAATTATTTAAAAAAAACAAACTAATGTCAAAAATGTCAAAAAAACAAACTGTCCACATGTGTACATGTAAAGTTTCATTCAGATTGGAGCATGTTCATGAGAGTTAGACAGCATTTCCTGTTTCATGGCGAAGGATCAAATTTCTACAGGCCGCCACAGCCACACCCTTTGACTATGGAGGAAGACTTTAGTAACTTTTGCTCAGGAAGGCCTGCTGTACGTACTGGCCAAATTTCAGTTCTGTTAGACATACCCCCCAGGAGCAGTTCATCACAGATGCCCTTGCACCGCCTGTCCTCGGCACAGTCGGTGTCGGACCCTAATAATAAGAAACCTTAAGGTTTCAATAGGGTCCTAAATACCGCGGTGCCTTGGACAGTCGGTGCCCTTGCACCACCTGTCCTCGGCACCGTCGGTGCTCGGACCCTAATAACAATAATAAACCCTAAAGGTTTCATTAGGGTCCGAGCACCAACGGTGCCGAGGACAGGTGGTGCAAGTGCCTAGAACCCTATTGAAACCCTAGGGTTTCAATAGGGTTCTAGGCACCGCGGTGCCTTGGACAGTCGGTGCCCTTGCACCGCCTGTCCTCGGCACCGTCTGTGCCCTTGCACCGCCTGTCCTCGGCACCGTCTGTGCCCTTGCACCGCCTGTCCTCGGCACCGTCTGTGCCCTTGCACCGCCTGTCCCTCGGCACCGTCGGTGCCCATGCACCGCCTGTCCCTCGGCACCGTCGGTGCCCATGCACCGCCTGTCCCTCGGCACCGTCGGTGCCCTTGCACCGCCTGTCCTAGGCACCGTCGGTGCTCGGACCCTAATAATAAATCCTAGGATTTCAATTGGGGTCCTTGGCACCGCGGTGCCTAGGGACCGTCGGTGCCTGGCACAGTCTGTGCTCGGACCCTAATTACTACTATGCATATATAGTAGCATTTAGCATAGTGCATAAATCACGAAATAACCCTTCAAATCAGAGTAGAGTACGCTGATTGTGTGTTGAAGTGAAATGAAAGTAAATTCAGTTTTTGTTAAGAGCTCAAAATATTTTATCCCTGGTCTTAGCTCTGACTTCTCTATTAATTTCAAACAAAACTGCAATTTCCAAAAGGAAGAAATTCAAAGTGGTTCCTACATTTGGGTTCTCCAGGGGTAGCAAATTTCTGGACTGAGAATTTCAACACTGGTAATTCAGCTGGTAAGATATTCTTGTATTTAGTTCCAACAGCCACACAGGCAAAGTGCTCTGTGATTCAAATCACAGGGTTGCATAGATATGGACAGGAATTACAGAGGTGAACTCTGATTATTTGTGGTCATCATATTTGGATTGAAAATCCATCCAATTAGACCCCCAAATGGGTTTGTTGTGTATTCACAGCATAGAAATGGATGCAACGATTTCGAGATTGTGCCTCACCTGGAAAAAATGTGTCAAACGTTCTAAACGGAGAGATATTATGAGCTACTGGGGTGAACAGATGCTTTAAATTAAAAAGTTTCACTGAGATTCACTGTCAGAACAAACTTTAAACACTGGAATGTGATTTTGTGATTACTTTGACACAAGCTGTGGTTTGAACTACTTCAACTCAGTCACCTAGGTGACTGATGTCAAAAAGACCCAAAGCACCACATCATCTGAAGAAACATCACTAATGTGGTATCTAGGTGCAACATGGATGTGTATTGTTTGGTAAAGAAGGATAGCCTACAATACGAGAGACGTAAAAGAAGCAAAATAGATAAGAGTTGATTCGTGATGTTGGAGAGTTCTCTGTGTGCATGTCTGCTGACTAAAGATACACAAACTGAGGCTTTTGAACTCTGCAGTTTCCATTCTGCTGCAGTCTCTGAAGAAATGTCAGGGTTTGCAGGGGAAATTAACCCAAAAGGAGAGCACACAGCAGGCTCAGACAGTGGCCTGGATTCAGACAAAAAGTGCTTTATTAAACAGAAAAAGAAGCCATAAGGTCCAACCAAGCAAGACATACTCTTAACCAAAATTAACCTGAGTCCAGACAGTACTCACACGGAACCCGAACGTTCACTGAGGGAGAGAGGGCTGGCAGGCTCGGAGAAAACCGACGGTCCAAAGAACGCACGCCGGTGCTGCTCATGTGCAGCGGAGTTTGGCAACTGAGGTCGGGGGGAAAAGGTGATACAAGCAGGCTGAGTTCCGGGGAACAAGCCAGAGGCGGCTCAAGTAACTGGCAGGCAAATGGGCAGAAGCCCCTGGTGCGACCGAGGAGCTGAGAAGTGGCGCCAACCAGGCTGGCTGGCAGCGCAGACAGAGAGCGGAGCAAACCAGCAGGGAACGCTGGCATGGACGACGGTATGATCTGGCACTGAGAGGAAAGGCTGGCCTGGCTTTATCCACAGCTGATTGGTCATCAGGAGCAGCTGCATTTCCTCCGCAGCTGTGTGCCACAATCCAGTAATGCCGCTGTGGCCAGGGGTGCAGCAAGGAGGACAGAGGCACAGGGAACGAGCAGAGAAAGAAGGAGAGAAAGAAAAAGAGGAGAAGCAAGGAGGAGAGGAGTAAGGGCAAGAGACAGAGACAGAGCTGGAGAGAGCAGGAGGAGAAAGAGGAGAGAAGATGAAGTGGGCAGTGAGAAGGAAAGGAGGGAGAGAGAGAGAAGAGAAGAAAGAAGGCGGCAGACAGGGACCATGGCTGGACTGTGACAAGAAAAGCCTAAAACATTGGAAACCACTGCACTGTCTGCTGGGGCGCCACCAAGTGTACATATAAACTTGTATTGTACTTACTTAGCAAGCAGAAATGAATTGAAAATAAACAGGAAATAACTGAAAAACCTTCAACAGGTTTCACAGAAGAAAGAAACAAAACATATTCTACTATTGGGAGGGACAGGGACAATGTGCTATGTTACCTCACCTGGACATTATTTGCACAAATGGAAATGGAAATGGGTAACAGCTGCAGTATTATCAGGCTGTATATCCATTTCCTCAGCAAGCTTCATCTCCGTTTCTACGGTCTCAAGTGACACTGCTGTTAATGCTGAAACACGTCCAGCAAATTCACTGGGAAGTTGGTTTAAACCTTAGGTTTTGGTTCTGAAATAATTGGTGTGAGCTGAATGAAAACATTGCTAAACAAGTTACTAAACTAGACTGACAGGCTGATCTTTGGGGAGATTCACTATTTGAAGCCATGAAAGCAATCCGATACCCCTGGCTGAGCTTCAGTTTGATTTAAATGGAAGAGTAGGTGTTTTTGACTCACATGGTGAACATGGATTAGTTACATATTATTAAGTATTTAGTGACGGGGTCGTTGAGAAAGAGATTCACAGTGTGTAAAAAATATGTGGGAAGTGGGAATTGGTGTCCCCAAATAAATCAATACAGCTCATTTATGTGCACTGTGATCCTGCCAGTTTGCTCATGTGTGACAGTGTGCAAACATGTGGGACCCACATGATGTATGGCTCAGATCTAAGTAAAGGAGTATCATGTTCGGCTTCTCGGGTTCTGTGCTTCAGACAACTAAATTTGAAAGTAAAAGTGCGGACCACATGATGAAGGCAGAAGCTGTTGTAGCCCGTTTGGTCTCTATGCCTAAATTGCTTCACAAAAAACACAACTTCAACATTCAGATCATACAGTCACTGCAGCTATTTGGAGTATGTTCAAAGCTGAAATGAGTTAAAATCTTTTCACAGCATATCATATTCATCGTGCTGACTGTGGTCAAATTTTGTCCTCTTTTCCTTTTAAAATGTTACATCTAAACTGTGGGGGGTGAAACACACAACCTAATGCAATTCAGTACAAGAGCCCTGCAATAAATCCCATCTTTGTAAGGCTGAAAATGAGCAGTGTTGTTTTGGTGAAACTGTCAGGGAGATATGGTAATCTTGGAGGCTGCAGCTCTTTGGAACATGTGAAAGAATTATATCTCATAAAATCTAATCAGTTTTTTTAGGAGGGGAAAAAAGCTGATTGCAAAGTATTTCGATAAAAAGCATCGGGACGACTTTTGATGCATAGGCTTACAAGGTGGAAAAAAAACAAACTTGCAAAAACAAAGTCATTTCAGCTCCTCGGTTGAAAACATTGCTGCCATAAGAGCCTCATATTTTTTTCACTTGGT
Organism: Acanthochromis polyacanthus; assembly: GCF_021347895.1. Lineage (NCBI taxonomy): Eukaryota > Metazoa > Chordata > Actinopteri > Pomacentridae > Acanthochromis > Acanthochromis polyacanthus. Next base: position 12,995,902 of record NC_067113.1, on the reverse strand, counting down.
TCCTGATAAGGTCTAAACCAAGTTGTACACTGTGAAGAATTAGTCAAATCAACTTGTATCCTTATGAACTTACGTGTAATCAAATTTGATTATTTCTGTTAATTTAAACTTAAAATGTCAAATATTTATCTTCATACCACCGAGAAACGTAAAAAACATGGGAAAAGTATAAAGTTTTTCAAAATCATCATTACATGACCAACTCAATATGAACGTGCTATGGGAATCTGGTATATCTGCTGAATGACTCAAAAAATAAAGACTGACAGGAAGTTGTGAGTTTTCTGATTTCTGATTTGGAGACAGGAATGTGAACAACATTGAAAGAAAATCAAAGCCACTCTTTTATAAAGTTGTCTGTATATGCTACAGATGGTGAAAGTACAAATTGTGCCGGAGGGGGAACATGTATACTTAATTAGTTTAGATGGGGGAGTTTCTTCGCACACAGTAGGTGAGCGAACTCGGAGATCACAACATCAGTCAGTCACACTGAGTAAGATCTCACTTGATGTCTATAATTTACTTCACTGCAGTCATATTAACCACAAGCACAATTTTTAAAGAACATCAAAGCTTTACTAAACAGGAGAAAATATGTTTGCAGTTGACAGTTCTAATGCCCACATGGCCATTAGACATTTTTGTCTTCTTTGCAGTTCTGTTTTTCTCAAGTAAGAGACCGATAAATCTCAGCAGGGTTTACTGAGACAGAACTTGTGGCACAGCCGCTGTGGATATTTCTGAACTCTGACACAAAGGTAGGAGAAGGTCGAGGCTGAATACTTGTTGTTGTTGTTGTTCTCCTTGCGTACTTGGCTCACATTCTCAGCCTAAATGGAGTGCAATTTGACCTGACAGCTGGTAATTAGCCTGATTGGTCACACTGGCTGAAGGATGGCTTATGAACATGTCACCAGAGGAGATCACATCAGTGGTGTGTTTGAAGTGAAGCTGAGTTTTTGTTGATTTGATTATTGTAATTGCATGACTAAATACTATAGAGCAGGCAGAGATTGCACACGCAGTAAAGAAAATAGATTAAACTAGAAAAGCACTCGGAGAGTGCGGCGGCCATCTCTCAACTGTCCTTCGACCTTCAGAAAAAATCCTGGATCCAGACAGTGATCCGGATCACCTCCAAAATCTACTCGATTGTTACTTTTGCTCTTCCGGACATCCTGTAAAAATTTGGTGAAAATCCGTCCATGACTTTTTGAGTTATGCTGTTAACAGACAAACAGACACACACACACACACAGACAGACAAACAAACTCCGGTGATTACATAACCTCCTGGCGGAGGTAATAAGACATTACACTGGATATTTTGGACCCATTGTCACATTTAGAGTCCTTAAAAACTTTAAAAGGAATAGTTCGGGATTTTTGACATGAATCTGTATGGCATCCCCGTCAGCAGTGTTGTTCATTCACACAGACTTACTGCAGACAGCGTCCAGTGAGCAGAGATCCTGTCCGGTTTTGGTCCAGACGAAGGTAGTCCGGAAGGTTTGCTGGGGTCACGAAAATAAAGCGTTTTCTTCTCAAACCAATATGTGTTAGAAAGAGTGATATATTTGAATTACAAAACCGTTGTCCACGAAAAAGTCAGACCTCGTAAACGCTTGGCACTATTTTCTCTCCCTTCATATCACTCCGCGCTGCCTCCAGCTGGCAGCCGCGCAGGTTTCACTTTGTTTACTGCTCGTAAAGTTAACAACAACATGTCTGACTACGACAGCGACGATGAATATATTGACTTCAGCATTCAGCCAAGGGGATATCTTTATGAACCCGAAATTCACCAGATGGAGAGTACTTATCCCTTTAAGTATTTCTCTTTAACAGTAAGTACTGTAGGATCCACCAGTCGTCATCATCAACAATGAAACAGAACCAGGACAGGGTTTTGTTTATTCCCCCACCTAAAGCTCTGGAGTCCTAGCACCTCTGCAGCCACAGGATGGAGACGGGCTCCCCTTTTGATCAGTGAAGCAAGAGGGACACCAGGATACCACGCCAGATGTGGGAAATGTCTGGCATGGGGGTGCGAAGCACAGAGTCAGCAGGAAGCGAGACCGAGAGCCGACAAAGGATTTTCCCCAATACAGACCTCCAGGATGTGTATTGTGTAGGAAAGGACAGAGCCGCATGTACTTCCTCAGAAGGCTGGCGTCCTTCAACATGTGCAAGAAGCTGCTACAGATCTTTTATCAGTCTGTAGTAGCGAGCGCCCTCAAAGGAACTCTGGACTCAGATCAAAACTAACAAAGACAATCATCTCCCAATTCTGGAACAAAACTCCTTTTATGTACATCCATTTCACTGAACAAGTGAACTTTTCAATGACTTCATGATTAATCTACCTCTTGCCTTACTTTTATTATTTTATTCCTCCTGTGTTTTGTGTTGTATGTATGTTGTTGTGCTCTTAGTAGATAGATGTCATTAATCATAGTTAGTTGTTGTTGTCCTGTTGTTGTTAGTAAATAAATGTTTTTGTAACTAAGTCCAGTTGACTCAATTGTTTATTGTTCACTTTTTGATCCCTAACTTGTATTTGATTCCAGCTACCGAAATTCTACTCATAATCTTATTGAGCTAAAATAATTCCCTTGATTACTTTATGAGGTTTTTCTTGTCCGCAGCAAGAGATGTTTCAGATGATGCATTATAATTTTTAGGCTAACTCAAATATTTCGCGTGCCAAAAACTAGTTAGACTACTTAATAATTCTGCATGAAGTAATCTTAACCCCATGTACCGTAACATTTCATTATTTGGTGGAGAAAACAATTTAACCCTTTAAGTCAATTCCAGCCGTTTTCAGTACAAAAAAAATCGCTAATATTCTGTTTTTAAATTTAAAAAATGACGAAAAACACAGGGAATATTGGACGCGCATCGCGAGGTGCATTTCCTTGAAAACGACCGATTCGGGGATTTTATACCGACTTCAGGACATGTTTTGGACAAAATAGTTTACTGGCTTGTGTCATCTGGATGTAAAAGGTTGGATTATGGCCGTTTTTTGTGGAAATGTGAGTCGCGCTGTGTGCGTTGAAGCAGTGTATAGAGAACGGATGGATGAATATTCGTTTTTGTAGGACAAATGTGTTTTTCTCACTCGCTGTGGTAATCACATCTGAAAGTGGTTTATACCGGCGGATTCATGAGAATCTAAGCTTTCCATCGGCGTATAGTGTTTGTATAATCGCGTTTGCAGCTGTCGGACATTCTTGAAATTCCTATGCAAATTAGTAGGTGTACCGCCGGCAGTACACTGAAGTTTAAGGGGTTAAACTTTACAAACACATATTAAGAAATCCTACAGTACTAATGATGAACATATATCACAGTAAAGGTTTGGGAGGGAAAATCAGCATCTTAGGAGCCTTGTGCTTCTGCCAGAAACAGCATCAACACCATAGCTATTATTTATTAAGCCTTTAACGCTTAAGAACTACCTTAAATTTTTGAAAAAGCCTGTGTGGGTGCTTTGATGGAAGTATTGGTATATATGGGTAGAAAATAGGAGCACATCCCAATATCTTATAGTATTTTTGCAATAACAGTATAAATGATGATACAAAGGTTACTTCAAAGAATGCAATAAATTCAAATTTCAGCCAAAGTCCAACACCACCTTTCACTGTATTCATTAACTAGACACAAATGTCATGTATTATCATACGTACATACTAAAACAGAACTTGAGTTTTTCAGCATTTTCCACAAATTTCTGCAAATGAATACAGCAATTATATTTGTATTCTGAGGCTTCAAATGAACTGAAATGATAAATGCCAGCATTTCAATTTACCTCAGCAGTGAGGAGTTGTTTGTCCAGTCAGCATTAGATAAATAAGAACATTCATCACTCCTTTAATTTTTCGAAAGCTCTCAGAAATGATACAGTAGTCACTTTGCAGATGATCAAGCCCCTGGATGTACTATGAAAACAAGACTGAGCTTGTTGTAATGGCAGACTAGTGTCCTGTAGGACAGTCCTTCAGTCTATTGCAAGATATTACAAATGAGTTCTTTTGCAGTCATAGATGACTAATAAGACCACAGAAATAGAATAAGATGGAGAAAGTGAGTTTCCCAGAAGCACTGTGTGGGCAATGACCAAAACATGACACTTGTCCACTTGTTTCGGGAGACTGCTTTCACCACATTAGCTCCGCTGTTATTTGTCACACAAGCCTGTTTCTCCTCGTCTGAATGCCATGCTTGACATTTGAATCACATCTAATCTGTTGTAGCTGAATCATTTCTAAATGACAGAGGACGCTCATTTTCCCAGATTAACTTTTCCTCAGATGCTTTCAATATGTGAGCTCTGCCTTCCATCACGCTTTTTCTGTTTATATGCACATAATTTATGCTACAGAAGAAAACACGTCATCATACAGATATTCCATCAGTTCCATCTAATAGAGAGGACTCATACTAGTCCGTGTATGATATAATATGACACAGCCTTAAGGCCAAATATTGCTAAAAAAAAAAAAACTGCAATGGGAAGGGCACATGACTTACATGGGAAGTTACCAAAACGGTTCCAAATTTAGTTGAAAATTACAAGAAAATAGTGAGCCCCATCACTGGTTGCAGGGTGCTAAGAGCATAGGCGTCAGTTTAGGGGGGGGCGGTGGGGATGTGTCCCCCCCACTTTTTGTCAGGAGTCATTTTGTCTCCAACACATTCAAATTTTTCACATGTAAGCCGTTGTAAACCCAGTTATTTTCAGCAGTATAGAAAATTCCGACGCTCCTGAACGCACCATCCGCACTCGGGCGAGAGTTGCACAGACATGCAGCACACCTTCGTGAGGTTAAAAAAAAAAACGTGCAGATGCTGAATTTGCGCCTGTGCCAAGTGGAAGCTCCAACCAGAGGCATGCAGGGGCAAAATTTCGGCCCGGGAAAATTAGTACTATAGCAGCCCACAGACCCCTCTACCCTCATGTACCGATAGCTCAACAGGTTGAGCCTCTGCCTTTGGTGTGGTGGTTGTGAGTTCGAGCCCAGCTTGTGGCATTTTGCCGCCGTTCTTCGACATTTTCTCAAAGTGCTGTGGTCTCTACCCCCCCACACTTTTAAAAACAAACTGACGCCCTTGGCTAAGAGTGAAAGAATAGTCACCATAGTCACACTACTTCTGCAGTCCAGAAACTCAACTCTCTGCGTCCACACTACATGGACTATTTCAAGTTGCTCAGTGATCCAGTTGGATTTGAAAAGTATGAGTCTTCCAATGTGTGAAAGACAACGCCAGCTTTCACTTCAGCAATCCAACATAATCCATTTCCGAGCTAATTTGAAGTGAGGACATAATCCTTTAAGTCGCTGTATCTTCATCCAAATTACATCTAGATGGCCTTATGTAAAAGTTTGTTCCAACCTTCATAAGGTAAGCCTCTGACCAACGGAGGGCGATTACACCTGAAGGTCTGAGGTGACGCTGTAGGACTACTTGACTTTTCACATGTCATCTTTGGTTGTTTACATTCCTCCGTCCACTAACCCAGCTGCTGCACGTGACATTATCCTCACTGCATGAAAGGAGAGTCTCACAAGAACCGCATGATACACGAACAGACAAAGAAGTCATCCTTGTTACAAGAGTTTCTACAATGGCGGCCCAGTATCGCCAGTCCGACTCACCACAAACTCCTCACATGGAACAGCCTGGACATGACTGACTGGTTCCAGTCAGACCCGCAGCAGACACTGAAAAGAAACTGTTGAGCATTATCAGCAGGCTGTCTGGCCAGAGAGCACTGCTGGAGCAGAAGGCGCAGCGGTGTCAGAGCTGTAGGAGAGGATGGCCGCCATAGAAGCCAAAATAAACACTTTCTCCAGCAGCGAGGAAATTTAGGGGAAAAGACGAGCATAGTCCTATAATTGCAGTAAGAATATATTCCATTTGTAGGGTATTTTAAGTGAGTTTTAGCACAATGCTGTGAATTGGTAAGGTTAAGCAGTGATATCATGTAGTCCTCCATCTTTGTTCACAAACGTGATTTTTTTTACCTTTTGTAGTTTTAGGAACAAGGGTGAGACTGTTTATTCTTTTTTCTTTTTTGTTTTGGAGAAAAAAATGTTTACTTCAAGCATGTATAATAATCATTTGTCAGCTGAATGCACACAATTAAATTGTTGTACTGTAGATTGTAAACCATTCATTCATTCAAATTGTGTCCAGATTTGGAGGATGTGGAGACAGACATCCTTCTATGAAAGTATCCTGTTTAAAATTGTTCTAAATTTTCCCAATTTCATCAACAGCAACAAAAGCTAACAATAGCTGAGAAAAGCAGGAAATAATAATAATAAAGCTAATACCGGCTTCATTTAACGGTTTTCCAACTGCTTGTAAAATGCATTTTGAAACTCTTCGGAAGAACTACCGCTACAGTCAAAGCAACATGGTGGATCAGGCGGAGGCCATGAAGTCTTCGACCTGAAGTCGCCAGAGAAGAAAGAGAGTGAGATATTAGTTTGATTTATTACATTGCATGCGAGTCAGAGCTCTGTTGAACCTTGTATTCCTTTGGCTCTGAGCAGTAACGACTTCATGAGCTTCTTTACAGATAAAATTCTTATGATTAGAGAAAAAATTAATCTGGCCCTTCCTACAAATGCAACAGATTTATTGAGTACAGTTGCTTTAGAATTGCCTATAACACCTGATGGATATTTAGAATTCTTCACTCTCATGCATCTCTCTGAACTAATTTCAACAGTTTCTGCATTCAAACCATTGACATGTCTTTTAGATCCTATCCCAACTAGACTGTTCAAGGAGGCTTTACCTTGAATTAATTCTTCAATGTTAGATTTGATTAATCTCTCTCTAGTAACAGGCTATGTACCACAGGATTTTAAGGTTGCTGTAATCAAACCTTTACTTAAAAAGCCCACTCTAGATCCAGATGATAGCTAACTATAGGCCAATATCCATCCTCCCGCTTCTAACCTCTAAAATTCTGGAAAGAACAGTTGCAAATCAATTCCGTGAACATTTACAAAGGAATAGCTTGTTTGAAGAGTTTCAGTCAGGCTTCAGAGTGCATCATAGCACAGAAACAGCTCTGGTGTAAGTTACAAATGACTAGGGCTGGACCTGAATATCCCGAATATTCGTTCGATACGGCACTATCCGGATATTAATTTTGGTATCCGAATATTCGCACCCCCTCCGGTCGGACGTTACTGGCGGAAAGAATATGCGGCGTTACTGTCTTCCCTCCGCCTTTGGCCCACATTGGCACTTATCGGCTCATCTCGTCGTGTGATCACAAACATATACACATATGTCTATGTGATCACCCCCTCCTCCTCCCAGATGAAAATATTCGGAGCTCATCTCTTCCCTGCGCCTTCGGCCCACTTCGGCTCATCCCGCTGTGTTCTTCGGCTCATTTCGGGTCCTCCATTTTTGTTTGTAAACACCACCCGAATGGCCGAGTGGCTGCCGACTCTGACGTCACGCTTCACTTCGTTGCATAAACACAAGACAAGATGCTGAAGACCTCCGCTGTTTGGGAATTCTTAGTTTAACTGAAGACAAAACGAAGGCAACATTTGGACCCGGGAGACCAGACGAACGGATCCGAATATTCGGGCCGTCTCTGCCACAAGCTGCCGCCGCCGTCAGGGCAGAACGAATATTCGGATATTCATCTTTAATAGGGCCCGAATATTCAGAGGCCAGAAACCACTATTCGGGCCAGCCCTACTCATAGCGTCAGATAATGGACTGGTCTCTATACTTGCTTTGTTGGACCTTAGTGTGCCATTTGACACAATCAACGACAAACTTTTACTACAGCGACTAGAACATTCTATTGGTTTAAATCCTACTTATCAGACAGGTTCCAGTTTGTGCATGTCAACCGTGAGTCCTCTGAGCATACTAAGGTTAATCATGGAGTTCCTCAGGGTTCTGTCTTAGGACCAATACTGTTCACATTATACGTTTCCTTTAGGCAATATTAAGAAGTACTGTAATAATTTCCATTGTTACGCTGATGACACTCAGTTGTATTTATCTATGAAGCCAGAAGAAACTAATCAGCTAGCAAGACTACAACATTGTCTTAAGGACATAAAGGCCCAGGGGCCTCATTTATAAAACATTGCATAGGATCCATACTAAAAGTTTGCGTACGCCAAAAATCTGAAATGGGCATATGCCCTTCGCACCTGATTTATAAAACTGTGCGTAAGCACAGCTGCATGCAATTTCTTGATAAATCACACACCAGCTGGAAGATTGCACAGGTAGATCCACCTCACATTCCGCCCACAACACACCCACATTTTACCATGAATGGTCAATGCAAAGTAACTCATGAATGTATCTGTATATAAATAAGATGCTGATTCACGGCATTTTACGCAGCGCTGGCTGGCAGTCTTTTCCCCACACTGCTGTGCGTCAGGATGAATGAATCACGTGTGGAGCCAGGCCACCCTGCCACTAAATTTGTTATGATCATGTCCGATGTACAAATAATTTGTACACTGATTGAATGTACATTTTTTCGGTTCACACAGACAAATTAATTTTCACTCGGAGCCCTTACAGCAACATGAGTGCAGTCAGTTACGCCGATTACATTTGGGAAACCGGACATCGCTGCAAATTTCCGTTCAATGTTGGGCTGTTCACCCACAGTGTAAGGAAGCCTGATGTATTGACTGGTCACGTTTATAATGTCATCCAAAACAGCTGGCATTATTCCGCTGAGGGATGGTTGTGATATCCCAGACCTAAAGGACATCATTTAACTGTGTATCAGACCCAGATAGGATTTAGACAACAAATGTAACCTCATATATTCTTCATATAAAACACATACCTGTCGACCACTTCCCGCTGGAAGGAGCCGGTGTCGCCAGAAACCCCGGAGTCGTCAGCTCCTGTGTCTGTACCGGGATGGCGTAATTTCGGCGGGTGGGTCTGTCTAAGATGGCCCAGTTCAGCACATAGATCCAAGAGCACTGCTTTGGGAATCTGAATCGGCTTATTAGCCGGGAAATCCCCGTGATTCCCAAAATCTCTCTCCATTCTTAACGTGATCTTCCAGCAATGCCAGCGCATCCATTGTGCCACATTACGCACGGCTGTCACCCGCTATTTATCCGCTTGATCAGCGATTGGACTGATTGTCACATGCCTTTTCCAAATTAGTAATCAATCAGTGCCACTCACCGCTCTATATCATTTGAAGATGGAAGTTTGATACATGAACATAGTTCTGCAAATACAGTCGTAGGCCGAATGGTGGACTATATGAACATCTACAACAATGAGGGTTTATGATTATCTGGCTCTACAAGTCTAATATGTGATAACAATACAGGTTTGAGATCAATGTGGTTTCAATTCACCACTTCACCCTTCGGCACTGCCGTTCCCTCTGTCTCCAAAATGTGCTTAAGCAAGCATCAAAGTTGGTGCACCGGTGCGCACATTCTCACGCCAAGTTTGTTTTAAAAAATCACAACGTACACAGTGTACGCCACTTTCTACGCAAAGGTTGTGATTTACGCCACTTTCTAGCCCTGTTCTGTGCGTATGCAAGCATCAAGAATCAAGGTTGGCGCACCGGTGCGCACATTCTCACGCCAAGTTTGTTTTTATAAATCACAACCTTTGCATAGAAAGTGGCATATGCCACTTTCTAGCCCTGTTTTCTGCGTACGCAAGCTTTATAAATGAGGCCCAAGATGATCTGTAATTTCCTACTACTAAATGCAGACAAGACTGAAGTCATTGTATTTGGCCCCAAACATCTTAGAAACTGGCTTTCAAAGCATATACACACGTGGACAAAATTGTTGGTACCCCTCAGTTAAAGAAGGAAAAACCCACAATTCTCACTGAAATCACTTGAAACTCACAAAAGTAACAATAAATAAAAATTGATTGAAAATTAAATAATCAAAATCAGCCATCACTTTTGAATTGTTGATTAACATAATTATTTTAAAAAACAAACTAATGAAATAGGGCTGGACAAAAATGATGGTACCCATAACTTAATATTTTGTTGCACAACCTTTTGAGGCAATCACTGCAATTAAACGATTTCTGTATTTGTCAATGAGCGTTCTGCAGCTGTCAACAGGTATTTTGGCCCACTCCTCATGAGCAAACAGCTCCAGTTGTCTCAGGTTTGATGGGTGTCTTCTCCAAATGGCATGTTTCAGCTCCTTCCACATATGTTCAATGGGATTCAGATCTGGGCTCATAGAAGGCCACTTTAGAATAGTCCAACGCTTTTCTCTCAGCCATTCTTGAGTGTTTTTGGCTGTGTGTTTTGGATCGTTGTCCTGTTGGAAGACCCATGACCTGCGACTGAGACCAAGCTTTCTGATACGGGGCAGCACATTTCTCTCCAGAATGCCTTGATAGTCTTCAGATTTCATCGTACCTTGCACACTTTCAAGACACCCTGTGCCAGATGCAGCAAAGCAGCCCCAAAACATTACTGAGCCTCCTCCATGTTTCACCGTAGGGACAGTGTTCTTTTCTTCGTATGCTTGGTTTTTGAGTCTATGAACATAGAGTTGATGTGCCTTACCAAAAAGCTCCAGTTTGGTCTCATCTGTCCAAAGGACATTCTCCCAGAAGCTTTGTGGCTTGTCAACATGCATTTTTGCAAATTCCAGTCTGGCTTTTTTATGAGTTTTTTTCAGCAGTGGTGTCCTCCTTGGTCGTCTCCCATGAAGTCCACTTTGGCTCAAACAACGACGAATGGTGCGATCTGACACTGATGTACCTTGGCCTTGGAGTTCACCTTTAATTTCTTTGGAGGTTGCTCTGGGCTCTTTGGATACAATTCCAACGATCCGTCTCTTCAATTTGTCATCAATTTTCCTCTTGCGGCCACGTCCAGGGAGGTTGGCTACTGTCCCGTGGGTCTTGAACTTCTGAATAATATGAGCCACTGTTGTCACAGGAACTTCAAGCTGTTTAGAGATGGTCTTATAGCCTTTACCTTTAAGATGTTTGTCTATCATTTTTTTTCGGATGTCCTGGGACAATTCTCTCCTTCGCTTTCTGTTGTCCATGTTCAGTGTGGTACACACCTTTTCACCAAACAGCAGGGTGACTACTTGTCTCCCTTTAAATAGGCAGACTGACTGATTATGAGTTTGGAAACACCTGTGATGTCAATTAAATGACACACCTGAGTTAATCATGTCACTCTGGTCAAATAGTTTTCAATCTTTTATAGAGGTACCATCATTTTTGTCCAGGCCTGTTTCATTAGTTTGTTTTTTTAAATAATTATGTTAATCAACAATTCAAAAGTAATGGCTGTTTTTGATTATTTAATTTTCAATAAATTTTTATTTATTGTTACTTTTGTGAGTTTCAAGTGATTTCAGTGAGAATTGTGGGTTTTTCCTTCTTTAACTGAGGGGTACCAACAATTTTGTCCACGTGTGTAGTTAGTCTGGATAGCATTACATTGGCCTCCAGTACTACTGTGAGAAATCTTGGAGTTATCTTTGACCAGGACATGTCCTTTAACTCGCACATAAAACAAATCTGTAGGATTTCTTTTTTTCGCCTGAGAAATATTGTAAAAATCAGGAACATCCTGTCTCAGAGTGATGCAGAAAAACTAGTCCATGCATTTGTTACTTCTAGGCTTGACTATTGCAGTTCCTTACTATTAGGATCTCCCAATAGTTCTCTCAAACATCTACAGCTGATCCAAAACACTGCAGCCAGAGTACTGACAGGAGTTAGCAAGACAGATCATATTTCTCATCTACCGATTTCTCTTCATTGGCTTCCTGTTAAATCTAGAATAGAATTCAAAATCCTTCTTCTGACATATAAAGCTCTTAATCGATCTCCATCACATCTTAAAGATCTGATAGTACCATATTGTCCTAGCAGAACTCTTCGCTATCAGACTGCAGGCTTACTTGTTCTTAGAATTTCTAAAAGTAGAATGGGAGGCAAAGCCTTCAGTTATCAGGCGCCTCTCCTGTGGAGCCTGCTCCCAGTTTGGGTTCAGGAGGAGGACACCCTCTCCATTTTTAAGACCAGGCTTAAAACCTTCCTTTTTGACAAATCTTATAGTTGGGGCTGACTGGGTGACCCTGAGTGGGTCAACTGGTGTCTTCATTTGCACAACTGACTTCCCTTTTCGACGTCCCTTAGTTCTGCCCCTAGTCATGCTGCTATAGGCCAAGGCTGCTGGGGGACCTGTCTTGATGCACTGAGCCTTTCTCTATCTACCATTATATTTAAAGGGGACATATTATGCAAATCTCACTTTGTGAAAGTTTTCTTATAGTAGTGTGTGTTGCAGTAGCCTCATTATGAGGTTCGAATTTGAAAACTGTTTCCTTCCTGCCTTGCTACACCACATTTTGTAAATATGCCTGCTCAAACGTCTGAGTTTGAGTTGGGTCCACTTATGACGAAATAAGCGGATTTAATTCCTCCCCTTGACTGTGCCCCCCACCCCACCCCACCCACGGCATGGCCGCACTGTCCTACCAGCATGCATTGTCCTGGGAGAGGGAGGGGGTTCTGGAGTGGCAGTTCCCTCACAGCGCCACTCTTCTCTCGTTTCCCGGAGCTCGGCTTCTCTGTGCGGGCGCCGGGCAGTCTCGTGCGAAGTGACCAGGCTCATGGCACCGGTAGCAGCCGTCTGGAGAGCGGCGGCATCGGCGCCGAGCGGCTCCCCACTCTCGGCTGGTGGTGGAAGGCAGCTGGCTGCCGGAGCATCTCTCCTAACGGCAACGGCGCCGAGTGGCTCCCCGCTCTCGGCTGATGGTGGAAGGCGGCTGGCTGCCAGAGCATCTCTCCTTCTAGCGGCAATGGCGCCGAGTGGCTCCCCGCTCTCGGCTGGTGGTGGAAGGCGGCTGACAGCTTGTTGTAAGCCATGTCCTCTCCCAGAGAGGGGAGGGGGAGTGGGCGCGGACAGATGCGTTCATTTGCATACCTGGAAGCAGGCCCAGAAACAGCCTGTTCTGATGAGAGCTGGTGAGAGTGACTTTTTCGACCGCTGAAACTCTGAACAAAGGATGATTTTGGGGCGAACAAACTTAAATACTATGTTTTTGGGCTTCTGAGACCTATATGACGTGACTGAAAAATAGCATAATATGGGACCTTTAATATATATATATATATATATATATATATATATATATATATATATATATATATACATACATATATATATACACACCAGTAGTGCATCTGTTTCTCCCTGTGTCCTTTCTCTGAGTGTCCCTGGTCCCAGAGCTGGATGCTTCGGATCTGTGGTTGCTGTCCCACCAACTGGCCTAGTCTCCACCTGTGGGATGCTGCTGCTGACCTTCCTCCAGCCCACTGCTTACAGCTGTCCATTTCCACCAGTCAACTCTGCATCAACCTCACTATACTTGATATGCTAATCTAAATACTGCTTGAATTTTAATGCAGGCTATATATGTAGTATATTTAATGCCAGAGCCATACATCATAACAGTAAACCTTGAATCAAATTCAATGTTCGCTTGTACTTTGTATGCATCATCTATCTTATTATACATGTATCCAACTGTGTGTTATATGTTCCTTGTTCACCTCCCCCTCTACCTCTACCTCTTCTGTCCCATCGACCCACCCGGCCAGCAGGCAGATGGGTCTCTCCACAAAGAGCCGGGTTCTGCTCAAGGATTTTTCCCGGTTAAAAGGGTGTTTTCCTTGCCACTGTCACCTTGGGGCTTGCTCTGGGGGTCAGGCATAGGAGTTCTGTAAAGCGTCTTGAGACAATTTGACTGTAATTGGTGCTACATAAAAACAAATTGAATTGAACTGAATTTTATATAAAACGTGGTTAGAATAGTATTGCTGGTCGCTATGACATTACTTTTCTGTTACATTAGTAAATGTATTGATTGAGTGGTATTGATTTCCTATACCGTTTGTGTTCACAGCTGCTGGATGCCAAGAAGATGGTTCTTGCTCCAGATGAAGAGGACTTATGGAAGGGCATCACAACTTGCCCCACACATCCACCCACCCCTCTACCCCACAAATGGGCCATTTATGGCAATTGACGGCACCCACAAACTTGTCATTTAAGTTCTTATTGGTCTTTCTTTTCCAATAAACAAAAACAAAAGAAAAAAATATGTGCAGATAATAATATAATAATAACTGAATGTGGCACAAGCAAGATATTCTAATGGCGGCAGAGTCTTATTTTCTAATAAATGACATAAAATATATCCATGTTTTGTTGGTTTTATCCTGGACATTATGAACTTCAGAAATGAATGTCTCGTAAGCGGCGGTCTCAGTCATCAGTTTCACCCATTCCTCAAGTTTGGGTCCATGAGGGCTCTTCCAAATCTGCAGGATTAGTCTGGCAGCCACCACAAATGCAGCGACCACCAAGCCAGATGTTCTTTCGTACACTCGGGGGGCACGAGAGATGTGTCTCCCAGCAAGCACAACTGAGGCACAGTTGGGATAGACAAGTCTATCCATTTTTCCAAGTTCTTGAAAACTTCAGTCGATAATGGAAACACTAAAGGACATCCCAGAAACAATGGAGATACGCACCAGTGTCTGTTCCACCTTTCCAGCAAGTATCAGTTTGTAACAAGGCAATTTTAAATAACCCTGAAGGTGTAAAATAATATCTATGTACAGTTTTATAGTGAATAAATTTGCTTGTCATATCTCTAGTTGCCCATCCTATTTTTGAAATAACATTCTTCCAAGCCTCTTCATTAATCTCAGATTGTAGATGCCTTTGCCAGTTCAATCTTAAACCATCACATACAGATACAGCACCTTGATAAGACAAGAGCTTCTTGTAAAACACTGATGCTGACTAAAGATGGCTTGGTACATCCATCCAATCCTGCAATGTATTATCCCTCTGTATCTGATTTAGACTAACAAACTGAACCCACACTACTCCCAATCTGTAAGTATTTCCAGAAATCCCCTTTGTCAGTCAAGTTGAACATTTCTTTTAACATACTGAATGTCATAAAATTATCATCTCGATATAAATGTTCTATTTTTTGCACCCTTTGTTCAAGCCATTTTCGCCACAAAAAGGAAGATTTTCCAATGCGCACTGATGGATTATTCCACAAAGAAGAATACATCCGTTTATAGGGAGAAATTCCCAATCTCTTATGAGCTTGTGTCCATTAGGTATGTGCATGACTAGTCGTTTAACCGCCTACTCATTTATTAAACATTTAGTATTTTACTAATCGGTTAAACGCTGCATTAAGCATCATGCACCTTGTTCTTCGCACGTCTGCCTCGGCTTCTTTGTAACAGGCATAAACTAACCGTGACGTCCCCCGTTGGTTTCAACGCTGAGAAAATGAAGCCCGGATTTTGCTACTTCCTGGTCGCCGTTTTGGATTTTTTGGAGCCAGTGACGTAAAAAGCGTCATCAAACAGACTGGACCGGAGAGCAACTAGGGGCAGGATTGGCTGAGGACTCTCTTATCCCGCCCACATTTTACCGCAGAGGCTTCTGTTGCTGTCTGCCAAGTATAGCCACGCCCCCTGGCTCCGCCAACTTTAACGATTTATTTAAAATTCAGTATTGATTTATTTTAAGATCGGTCACCTGATCTCTCATTTTGACCATGAAAACTAACGGGAAAATAATCCTGAGCTGTAGAAAATCAGTCTATCAAATTTTATTTTTTCCAAAAATGAATTGGGGTCTATGGAGAAATAGCTTTTTGGAGCCAACCCTAGCGGACGGCGTGATATTGCAAGTTTTTGACACTTCCGGGTTGGCTTCAATTTTGGAGCCAGATGCTACGTCCACTATATATACAGTCTATGCTTTGTAAACAGGCTGAGCAGCCAGAGAGAGAATTGCTCCTCCTCCCCTCCCCTCAAACGCACACATAGCAGGGGGCAGGGCCACACAGTTTGGGGAAGAAAGTTTGGAGAGGTAAAGTGGGAAGATGGCGACGCTCCCGCGTAAGAAAATCAGCACCGTTTGGCAGCATTTTGACGCAGCAGATGACAACAAGGCCGCCTGTTGGCTGTGTAAGCAGAAACCAGTGTTGCCAACTTAGTGACTTTCTCGCTAAATCTAGCGATTTTCAGAAGCGTCCTAGTGACTTTTTTTTTTTCAAAAGCGACTAGGGACAAATCTAGTGACTTTTTCTGCCTTTTTGGAGACTGACAGGAAAACTCTGATCATTCTGCAGTTACTGTCCTCAACAAGCAGCAGGTGCTGCTGTGAGCTCCTGCCTAGAGTGCCTGTATAAGCAGAGTGGCTACATGACGGGTCCAAAAATTTTGGTCACATGATCTATAGGAGCCATTTTGTTTCCAATTCATGAACGCCGGTTATGACTGTTAACGGTGTTTACAACGCAGAGAGTAATTCTAGGGCTTTTTTTGGCTTCATAAATACCTGAAAAATGACGGGCTGTTGTGCCTTTGGGTGCACAAATCGATCGGAGAAGGGATTACACATGTTTAGATTTCCCAGCAGTAGTGAAAGAATGAAACTGTGGGAAAATAAAGTCCGGAGAGTGGGATGGAAACCGACTTCATCATGATTTTTGTGCCAGGTTAGTCCCATGTATGTACTTTCATGTTATGATGTATGGGTGAATGACAGACAGAAAAGCTTGATGTGATTTTAGGCAGTTGTGGTTATTTTGACTTTGACCACTTTCATGCATGGAAATGCATGAAATACGGGCCGCTGAAGTTTAACGGGGTAACCCGTTAAACTTCAGCGGCCCATCTGAGCTTCGACAACAGCCTCCCTGTTCATTCACATGATTTCCAATTCAACAAACAGCTGACAGTTTTCTGTTTCCTATTTTCTGTTTTCCGTCCAACCTGCAGTCACTTATCAGCCTCATATGACCCGAACAGGCTCCGTGTTGTTCACTTGTTTCTGGGCTGTTAGCTGCCGTTAGCGTGAGGATGCTGTTAGCCATATGCTTACAGCTGCATCAGCGTACAGGCGGACAGGAAAACGTATTTTACTAAATTGACCGAAGCTGCAAACTCGATGATAGAAACATTATACACCCAAGGAAAGCTTAGATTCTCATGAATCCGCCGGTATAAACCACTTTCAGATGTGATTACCACAGCAAGTAATATAAACACATTTGTCCAACAAACAGCAAATAATGTAAACAGCACAACTCACCTTTGAAGGCTCAAAACTAGTCACAGATGAAAATATTCCACAAAAAACGGCCATAATCCAACCTTGGACATCCAGACAAAATAAGCCAGTAAATTATTTTGTCCAAAACATGTCTTGAAATCAGTAAACAATCCATAGTTTTCGAGAATGTGCACCTCGCGCTGCGCGTCCCATATTGAGTGAATGGAAACAAAATGCCGTCAAATCCCCAGTTGTCGCCACTATGGTTATACAGGCACTCTACTCCTGGCCGTCCCAAAGCACAGGCTGTCAGTCCAGTAACCCCGCAGCAGTCTCAGTGTCTGATTAGAAGAGACCCACATCACTCCGTGGCCAGACGGCAGATGAATCAGGCATGCGCAAAGTCACTACAGATCCCATTACGGAGCGGGATATAAATGAAAAGGTTTCTTCACTGTCATTATGTGGTTAAATAGACTAGTCGACTAGTTGCAAATAAAATTTGAGACTAGTCGGTGGGGAAATTAGTTGAAATTCCCATCCCTAGTGTCCATGCCCACTGTGAATGTTGTAAGATTGGGTTCTGTTGTAATTATATTATCTTATAGAATTTGTTATCAATTTCCGTAGTAATGGCTGTATATTTGTTGAGATTATGTTAGTCTACTCCAAGCATAACCCAATTCCTAAATATTTCATTCCATTAGGAACCCACCGAAACTGTAATGGAGAAAGAAGAGGTGACAAACATCCCTTTGATGCAGGCATAACTTCTGACTTTTGCCAGTTTATTTTGTATCCTGATAATTTTGAAAAATTACCTCCGAAACTGAAGAAGGATCTCTAAGAAGAAGCAAAATATCATCAGCATACCAAAACATCTTGTGCTCTTCAGAACCATGTATAACTCCCCCAATACCCCTATCTGTTCTAACTGTGGCTGCTAAGTAGCCTAGCCGCGCGAGACCCAGCGCTTAAGAAACAAGGGTCTAGGAACGCTCAACAGGGAGGGAGGCGGGCTAAAAGGTTGTCTTACAAATCACTCTGCAGCAATTGGGGAGGTATACAACCAATCAGCGCAATGAATAGGTTGACGTAGTTCCTAGAGCGCCGGCGGACTGTGGCTAAGTCTCATTAGCTTCCCAACCAGCGGAGCCAACTGGTACACACGTGGACAAAATTGTTGGTACCCCTCAGTTAAAGAAGGAAAAACCCACAATTCTCACTGAAATCACTTGAAACTCACAAAAGTAACAATAAATAAAAATTGATTGAAAATTAAATAATCAAAATCAGCCATCACTTTTGAATTGTTGATTAACATAATTATTTTAAAAAACAAACTAATGAAATAGGGCTGGACAAAAATGATGGTACCCATAACTTAATATTTTGTTGCACAACCTTTTGAGGCAATCACTGCAATTAAACGATTTCTGTATTTGTCAATGAGCGTTCTGCAGCTGTCAACAGGTATTTTGGCCCACTCCTCATGAGCAAACAGCTCCAGTTGTCTCAGGTTTGATGGGTGTCTTCTCCAAATGGCATGTTTCAGCTCCTTCCACATATGTTCAATGGGATTCAGATCTGGGCTCATAGAAGGCCACTTTAGAATAGTCCAACGCTTTTCTCTCAGCCATTCTTGGGTGTTTTTGGCTGTGTGTTTTGGATGGTTGTCCTGTTGGAAGACCCATGACCTGCGACTGAGACCAAGCTTTCTGACACTGGGCAGCACATTTCTCTCCAGAATGCCTTGATAGTCTTCAGATTTCATCGTACCTTGCACACTTTCAAGACACCCTGTGCCAGATGCAGCAAAGCAGCCCCAAAACATTACTGAGCCTCCTCCATGTTTCACCGTAGGGACAGTGTTCTTTTCTTCGTATGCTTGGTTTTTGAGTCTATGAACATAGAGTTGATGTGCCTTACCAAAAAGCTCCAGTTTGGTCTCATCTGTCCAAAGGACATTCTCCCAGAAGCTTTGTGGCTTGTCAACATGCATTTTTGCAAATTCCAGTCTGGCTTTTTTATGAGTTTTTTTCAGCAGTGGTGTCCTCCTTGGTCGTCTCCCATGAAGTCCACTTTGGCTCAAACAACGACGAATGGTGCGATCTGACACTGATGTACCTTGGCCTTGGAGTTCACCTTTAATTTCTTTGGAGGTTGCTCTGGGCTCTTTGGATACAATTCCAACGATCCGTCTCTTCAATTTGTCATCAATTTTCCTCTTGCGGCCACGTCCAGGGAGGTTGGCTACTGTCCCGTGGGTCTTGAACTTCTGAATAATATGAGCCACTGTTGTCACAGGAACTTCAAGCTGTTTAGAGATGGTCTTATAGCCTTTACCTTTAAGATGTTTGTCTATCATTTTTTTTCGGATGTCCTGGGACAATTCTCTCCTTCGCTTTCTGTTGTCCATGTTCAGTGTGGTACACACCTTTTCACCAAACAGCAGGGTGACTACTTGTCTCCCTTTAAATAGGCAGACTGACTGATTATGAGTTTGGAAACACCTGTGATGTCAATTAAATGACACACCTGAGTTAATCATGTCACTCTGGTCAAATAGTTTTCAATCTTTTATAGAGGTACCATCATTTTTGTCCAGGCCTGTTTCATTAGTTTGTTTTTTTAAAATAATTATGTTAATCAACAATTCAAAAGTAATGGCTGTTTTTGATTATTTAATTTTCAATAAATTTTTATTTATTGTTACTTTTGTGAGTTTCAAGTGATTTCAGTGAGAATTGTGGGTTTTTCCTTCTTTAACTGAGGGGTACCAACAATTTTGTCCACGTGTGTATATTAAGGATTTGCCATATCCCGTTGGCATAAGTCCAAATATGTCTTTCTTCTCAATGAAACACTTCAGTGCCGTCCTTTGTTTATCTTTCAAGTTGAATTTTAGCTTCAAATCTTTAAGGGCTGTGGCCAAAGCCGAGTCGAAAGATACCTGTTTATTGTGCGCCGGTTGTTTCTGTCAGAATCGTCACGCCTCTGTCGTCACTTAGTTACGCCCGCCTTCTGACTCTACACTTCATGGTGATTCGTCCGGCCAGTTTTAGGAGCATCCAACCTCGAGCCTTATGGAGGGTAACTAGACCCACCCTGGCAGAGAATTAAATTCGTTGCCGTGGGTTGTCTAGCGCAGCTAGGCTAGCTGCTAAGGGCTCTAGGAATAGAATGAATGACAGAAGGCTTAGAGGATCCCCCTGTTTTGTCCCGCGCTTCAAACTAAAAAATGGTGAGACCAGTCCATTTGTTAAAACTGCTGCTCTGGGATCAGAGTAGATAACACTCATCCATTTAGGGACCGAGCCAGCAAAGCAGGCCAGCGGAGCTGGCACCTTCACAAAATCCAAATGCTTTAAGAGTATATTGGAGGAAGCTCCATTCTACTCCATCAAAGGCCTTATGGGCATCCAATGATAAAGCAGCAAATGGCGCATTATTAGGGTCCGAGCACCATGAATTGGTGCGAGGAACTTATTATAACCTGAAGAATTATCAGGGACGAAATTAAAGCTAAGGCTTCCTGGCTCTCCGATGAACTTTGGATTCTCTGAGGACAGAGGAGGACTCTGGCTGCTGCCACACCACCTGGACGCCATTCTGCTGGGGCTGGCAACCACCATCACCGTCTACTTACCTGTACGCCAAGTATTCCATCCTGTTGGCCGTTGGAACATCTGAGACAGGTCTTCGTTGGTTCCCAGCATCTAAAGCGTTGAGAGACTGCCCGCTAAGTTCCCACTCCTGCTGCACCTGATAATAGTTTCTTTCTTGATTATCGGTGGTAGTTATTTTGCTGGGACAACAACAACATGCAAGATTTCTTTATCAAGGCAAAATGTTTCAAAGTACATTTAACAATAATCACTTAATCCATTTTAAGACAGAAAAATTGCTGTGACTATCCCTTAGTTGGCCTCTCAACAATGCCAATGTTCAGCAGTTCCTCTGCTGGAGACAAAAGCACACAGACATCTGGTGAAGGCTTTTCACTATATACCGTATTTTTTTCTTATGTCGATATTGAAATTGATTGAATTGATGAAATTGCATCAGACACCTCAATATTAAGCCCAACTGAGCCATTCCACCTCAAGAAAAACAGTAAGTGGATAATATGAGGTGAATAACAAGTAAATTACATCATACTGTTCAAAAATCAATCTTCATTGCTTGCTTTACTGAAAACATGCATGCAGTTGACCAAGATTTGCCACCTAATGAGAGAAATGACATTTTTTGACTCAGCAAGAGCAGTGAAGTCAGGTGTATAGGTTGTCAAGGCGATGCGCAAGCAGTTTTGCAGATGCTGGTCAGTAAGGGATATGCAATTGTGAGTTTTAATGGCATTCATGTGTGAGAATGACAACTCACAAGTGTATGTTGAACAAAACATTGTCAGAAGAAAAGTGCAAGACCCCTTGAGAGTGGAAATTTCTCTCGGCTGACTTCATGGGTCCAGAATTTTTCAAAACCTGCCTGCTGCAATGACTGTCGCAAGTCATCTGATGACTGAACGTCAGTGAATTCCAGTTGTAAAGACCCCTCATTCAATGACAATACCAGCTCCTTTGCTTTCAATGCAAAGTCTGCTTCAACATTCACACAGAAAGGGTCCTTCATAAATCTCATAACTTCAGTGGAGATGCTGAAATCATCAAACCTACTGGCAAAGTTCTTTATCAAAGAGTCTGACATCACTTCAGTAATTTGCAGGCCAGATTTCCTCAATGTGGGGAAGTGGAGCATCCTTCCAGTACAAAGATCAGCAGAGAAAAGTGAGGGCTTTCTTTGGAAAAACATGAAGTTTCTCCACAAGCTCGGCGACTGTCTTATCTCTGCCCTGCAACTCCAGGTTTAGTTGGTTTAAATGATTGCAAACGTTGCTCAGAAAGCAGTCACATTAAACTCATCGTTTTCCATCAGAGACAGAAACTTGTCAGCTTTTTTCAATTTTGAAGTCCGGAGAAACACCAGAATGTCCTCTCTTAGTTCACAAAAACACTTTAATGTGTTTCCTTTGCTAAGCCATCTAATGTCATTGTGAACGAGCAAATCATTATATTCAGCAGACATATCAGTCCCTCTCTATTGTAGCTTCTCGTTAGTAATAATTATAAAGTGAATATGACAATGCGGCCACTTGTATCTTTAAATCAACTTTATGCAACTACATCACATGTTCACCATGCCGCAATTAAGCATGCTAAAAGCAGAAGAAGCCACAGTGAGCTGATAAGATGGAGAGAAGACTGGCACTTCCTGCAGTTTAAACAAATATCAAAACATCACCAGCTATTTACCACCACAGGATACCATTTACTGTGTCATTTCTCATATGAAACACCCCTCTCGCAGTGTCCTCATTTAAAGCTCTGATCACTGAGGCTCAATTATCCAAAGCATATGAAAGTTCATCATCAGAAGGGTGATAAAAATCAACCTAAAATTATTCTGATCACAAAGCAAATTCTTTCTGCACTTTCTTATTCCACTTCAACATTCTAGCTCTTAATGAATACCAGTGACACTGTTCAAAACTTGTAATAAAAACCGCTAAATTGCAGCTTTACAAGTCCTGAGAAGAGAGACTTTTTCGGAATCATTACAGGGTGAATTCAAGTGAGTAGCCTTTGAAAATCGTGCAGCCAAGGAAGTGGACCCAAAAGTAAGTGGAGCAATGAAGAATTTGCTGGGACCATTGCTGATTAAGACTTCTTAGGCTGTCTGGAATACATTACAGACTACAAATCTGCATACTGTAATTTACAATTAGATTTTTGAGGAATATCTACAGTGTATTTGCTTAAGCACAAAAAGAGAGAGAGAACCTCTGTTGCACCAGAGCAAACAGCACATGCAGTAAGTGTCTTTTTTGCAACAGTAAGCAATAAGAATACAAGGTTTGAGAAAAATGTCATGATTTTTTAGAAACAGTAGCACCTCTAAATTGTGTGATACAGAAGCTGCAAACTGTCTGAACTATCAGCTCAACTGTTTATATTGTTTGTACCTGGTTATCACAGTTGTGGCTCCAATGGGAGAGCTAAAAAAAAAAAAAAGAGTGAGATCTTACTTGGCTAGGCACAACTGAAGTGGAAAGGAAAAAAACACTGTATATGCTCAGTGGATCATGAGTACCAGGATACATTTTTTTTCTTTTTTTTTTGTTGAGCTAAAAATTGCTGCTAAGAGCCATTCTTATCGACTATCTGTAAGTGGCACATTCCCAGTGCACTGGAAAAGAAGCACTACTGTCATCATATGAATGCACTGAGGTTCAGACCACAGAACGTTTTCCCTGTGGAGCTAGAACATTTCAGCAGCAGACACATGCAAACTTTCACCAGATCCCACACCACTGCCTAATCTTGCCCTGTCCTGAGGCAGTGGTGTTGGGGTTCAGTGGGCTTTTATCAATTCAAATCCTTCCAAATCCCTTATCGAAGCTAATTAGGATTTCTTCTTTTTCACAGGTAACTAAAGTTAAATCTATCCATATTTACTAAGAACTAAAACTAAAAGATTCAATTTAGATCTGTAATCAGCTTTTGTTGACTGAGAAGGCAGAAACCGTTTTTAGTGGCAGTCTAATGTTCAAAACCTGCAGCTCCAATCTGTAAATGAGGAGCAGCTTAAACAAAAACTAGTGTTGATTAAATGTGTTTGAGACACTGAAATTATAGCCTTATTACTCTACACATTTAATTTGCGTTCTTCTAATTTTGGAGATCCCAGAGGATAACTAAGTTGTTCCGTATTCTATGGATTAACGTTTAACTGGCATGATGAAATCAACTACCACATCTACTTCTCTTTTCTCTTGATTCTGCATGAAATTCATTACTACTCTGTTGGTCTTGTTAAACATCAAGATTGCACACCCACACTCATTGTCATATCGTGATGATTAAGTGTTCTACACACAAATGATCTCTAACTAAAGCATTTCGAGTTAGATTTATGGTCTGTCTGAACTTATTGCATTAGAAACCTCCCTCACGCACCTTTTTAATGTTGGAGAAGAGGTGTCGGAACCAAACATTGGGTGCAACCTTCCAAAACCAAAGATCCAGCATGTGCATCATTTTATGCTTATAGGCAATTGTCTGTGCAAGAGGAGCAATGTACTGTGCTTCTCTTTCTAACTCTGATTTTTCCTTTGTTACTGAACTATTTGTGCCACTTCTAATGTGCACAACCTGATCAATGTCTCCCTGGAGAGGCTGCCTGAAAATGTGTGGCGCCTGCAACAGCTGCTTTTTCACTCTGCCTTTGAGTGTGGCCATTTGGAACAACAATAAAGACAATTTCCAACATGGTCTGACAGCACATCTTTATCACAAGCTTTGAGAGACCATAACGTGGCCCTGAACGTTGGATCATAGAATCTGTAAGTTTGCAGTTAACGATGAACACAGACGCCTGTTATCTGACATGTAAAAAAGTGGGTGGAAGGTCTACAATCCTATTTGACCATTTGGTACGTTTGGAAGTCTGGCCTTAATCAGACAACGGCCACTAATCTATCAACATTTGCAATTTTCACTGCTGAAATCAGCAACGTTGGTCGCCAAATAATGTTATGTGAATCGTTCTTGCAGCCAATCTTTGGTAATCAATCTGTAAGATAATGCCCTGTGTAAAAACCCAAAGCAGGCCAAAAGGGGCCAGTAAATCCTCCAACCCCCAACCAAATAAATTGATTGTCAGAAAATCACTTGACCCTCAGCTCTTCATCTAACGGGTCCGGTTACAACAGCCCAGTGGGATCTAACCCAGATGGGTTCTGAAGGGTTTGGCACTTAATAAGTTGCTAGGTTAAAGTTTAGAGGTTAGGTAAAACCCCAAGGACATGTTTGTAATAGGCCACCCACGGCCTCAAAGACGAGTAATCTTTCAGGACCTTATGTAGATGTAATGCACACAATAACCTGACTTTTTACCACCAGAGAAAATATTCAAAATTAATCAATGTGATAGGGGTAAAGTGAATTTCCAATCTGTTAACTTTACTTGCAGGAAAAATGTTTATTATAATTAGGGCTGTCAAAATTAGCGCGTTAACCAGGATTAATCCATCATCATCATTAATCTGATTAAATATTTTGATGCATTTAACCCATCTGCAGCACAGAATTACTCTGGCAACGCATTTCGGGCAGTTTGTCCAAGTAGACTTGCCGTCGTGTTGCCGGAAATGCAGAAGAAGAAGGAGTCGCGCAAGAAGCAGCAACTCCAAATGGAGGACACTAAAAAGCGTGTTGGTCCTCTCGGTGGAAAATTTGACTATTTAAAAAAAAAAACAAGACTGAACAATAGACCGAAATACAGTCATTTGCACACTCTGCAGGAAGGAGTTCTCTTTTCACAGAAGCACCTCCAGCCTAAAATATCACAACGCGAAATTTGCAGTAGTCGGGGATTCTGCCAGCACTTCGGCTAATGTGTCGCCCGGCTTGCGACAAACCACCCTCACGGAACGTTGGGGCCTCAGTAAGTCTACGTCGGACAAACTGACTTCTGCATAAACAGTAATCAGAACTGTGGTGGATTTTACACAAAATGAAAATATCACCAGGGCTGCACAGTGGATAGTGGTTAGCACTTTCGCCTTGCAGCAAGAAGATCCCCGGTTCAAATCCCAGCCTGGGCCCTTTCTGCATGGAGTTCGCATATTCTCCCTGTGCATGCGTGGGTTTTCTCCGGGCACTCCGGCTTCCTCCCACAGTCCAGAAATATGCTGAGGTTAACTGATTTCTTTAAATTGCCCGTAGGTGTGAGTGTGATTGTTTGTCTATATATGTAGCCCTGCGACAGACTGGCGACCTGTCCAGGGTGTCCCCTGCCTTCGCCCGACTCGGCTGAGATAGGCTCCTGCACCCCCTGTGACCCTAGTGAGGCTAAAGCGGTGTATAGAGAATGGAACATGATCAAAATGAAAACACCAACATACTGACACATATAACATTCGCAAACTGTATCTGAGGCTGGCGGGAATGTCATTACTTTGAAAATGCATTTATCTATCCATTTTTCTTCACTAATCCAGGGTCGGCTAAGCAGAGCATTCTAAATGTCCCTCTCCCTAGCAACATTTTCCAGTTCCTCCTGGGTGACCCAAAGGCATTCCCAAGCCAGATGAGATATGCAGTTCCTCCAGCAAACTGTGAGTCTACCCTAGGGTCTCCTCTCAGTTGGACATGCCCAGAAAACTTTGAAATGAAGATGCCCTGGAGGTCTGTAGACTAAGAGCAACTCAAATACTGAATTGAACCAGTGTTATACCTCATTTATAATTGGGAAACCACGGCTCCCTTAAGGTGCCCCTGAAGCTAGGCCTTGACCCATGGGGCTCATCAGGGTACAGCTCAAAACAGCCAATGGCACCATCACCCAGTGGGCCCACCGCCAGCAGGGATTGGTATATCAATCGGATGCACTGCAAATCTGGTGGAAGGCAACTAGCTGTCCTGACTCCTAGGGGCACACACTAATTTGCAATTGTTGATTCACACACACACACACACACACATATATATATATATATATATATATATATATATATGGCAAACAGGATTGGACAATGAAATGTTTCTACATTAAAACTTAAAATTCAGTCTCTCGGGACAATGAATATGTCAATTTCAAGATAATCCGTTAAATATTTTTAAAACTGTCATTCTGAACTGCAAACGTAGGTTGTAGAAGACAAAGGCAGGCAGATAGATTGCCTTTAACTTAAAAGCTGCATCATATGCATTTCTTTGTGTGTTTTCCATGATAAGGGTGTGTGCATGAAGTGCAAAATGACTGATCTGAAGAATTTAATGTGAGTGCGTTTTATTTCATTCAGACAGTTTCATTGGTCCACTGTAATCTGTTAGGTAATTTCATTGGTCTGATGTGAGGAGGTATTGGCGACATGAAGCTCGCCCGTAAAAATCTATACATTAGCTGCATCATTGTATAAGCCGCAGGGTTCAAAGCGTGAGAAAAAAGCTGAGGCTTATAGTTCGGAAATATTACAGTAACCTTTAGTTATTCAGGTAGGTCAGTTGAGAACCAGTTCTCATTTACATGGATGACCTAGCCAAGAGACAGCATAAAAACACAAAAAAGTGAGGACATAAAGAGAAAGAAAAAGAAACATAATACAATTATAAACGGTGAAACATAATCGTAAATAGCTAAAAGCAAGTGTAGTGGTCTTGTACTATTGGTTAATTTGAATTTTTAAATGAGGAGAGAGTAATGAATGGACTAAGCTCTAAATTTACACTAAATCAGAGTTACAAGATTCAGTGTATGAACCAGCAGAAAAATATCCAAAACGCATATCGTTAGCCTAATAGCATAATTGCCCTAGTCATTTTTTGGCCTTCATGACTTAGGCAACTATGCTATTAGGCTAACGATATGTTCCTAACCAATGATAATAAAGGCTGTTCATCTCCTGACAAAACATCCTACAGCTTGGACCTTTTGATAAATATTGTCACTTCTGGAAGAGCTTTTGAATATAACCCAAAACATCTGTGGCATTTTACTAATGTGCTGAACTTATGGCAAAGAGGATGTGGTTGCTTTGCTCTAATCATTTTATATGATGAATTTAATCTCTGATCTATTTGTTTGACTTCACTCTGTACAGTATATGAATGTATTCAGTTATGCAAAACATATAACAAAGTCACTTCATGAAATCTTTTCCTGCAAATCTGAAATAATCCAGACACTTCAGCTACTGAGAACTCTGATGTGGAGAGGACATTTTAGTTTGCTTTGGCTGCGGTAGAAGCAAAACTTTCCAGACACTGATAACCTTGAGAAACAGCAAAACTGTCAAGTGGTGCACACACAGACACACAGACACACATTCCTGATACAAACATTGCCAGCAGCCAGAGCTCGACACACACTCTCTCCAGATGCACATTTTCTCTCCAGATCAATCATGTACATCTGGAACAGTCATCAGAACCTGTAGGTAAAGTGGAAGATGAGGAATGTGCCGGAAATAATCTTGACTGAATCCAATCACATCCTTCCCCAGTGGATCACAGTTTAGTTCCATCACTTCATTTTGACATTAGCAAAGCCCTCATCGTGGACTTCATGCTGTTCAAGACATGAATTTCGAACTTAAATCAGTTTCAATTTTGCCTCTCTGGCTACAGAACCTTATCCATGGTCGTTAATGAGTGTGAAATATCGACAGAGACAGAGAAATCCAACTAGACCCCAAAACACCCTGAATAGTTCACAGTACTTAACCACATGTACCATCAAAAAGGTCTGCAACATGATAAATTGCAGTTTTAGATATTGATGGTCTCATTATTGCCAACTATTGAGCTTGTAGGAAGACATTTGGACACACACAGCCTCAGCAGCACAACACATCTTATCAGACATGAAATGATTGAACTGTATGTACGACGAGGACTGGATGATGTTGGCAGGTGTCACAATTACTACTTTTGTCACGCGGAGCACTTTGATCTGGATCTGTTAAAGGTCTTCGCATTTAAAAAAATCAGGCCGAGAATTACAACAGAGGTTGAAAGGAAAAACCCTGCACTCTGTTCAGCTTGTCCTCTTTTTTTGAGGTCAATTAAAACTACCCTCGGGTTGTGCCAGCAGAGAAATAGCTATGGATGTATAGTTTCACAGTTGCACAACAATGTCGATTTCTTTTAGGAGGGATTTTTATCATTAATCTTCTTAAAAAAAATCCAAGCAGAGAGCCACAAGCTGCTGTTTATTTATAACATCTATGAGCAGGAGATGGATAAGGGGCAGATTCTCATTTATTTGTAATGGTTAATATGCAGACAAATCTGGTTTCCACAGCAAAAGTGCAAACACGTATATTTTTAACTGTGAGCTTGCATTTTTGCCAGTACGCACATTTTTTTTTTAAATGTGCCGAAGTTACGTCTTGTTTGCAAATACCCACATGCAATATTGCCGACCAGCTTTAAATTAAAAAAAAAAAAAAAAGGATAAAAAAATATTAATGGATTTTTTTTTTAAATCCATTAAAAACAGCCCAGAGATACTGCTGCACTGATGAGCATAATCCATCATTTTAAATGAGACAACTTTGGTAATTTCTCCAAGCATGGCTTTACCGTGCTGCTAATTACCACATTTAGTGGAACTATTTTCACTTCTTTCAATCAGGTCGCACTCTTACATAACAGTGGAGGCAGCAAAGAGGCAAAACTGAATATAAAGAACTGTTCTCACATTCTGTTACTGCAGAACAGATCTACTTTAAATGCTAATGCACTGATTGGGCCTTTTCATGGTTCTATAGGGAGAAGTCATTTAATTTTCAGGGATGGAGTCTATTCATCAATGCAGCAGCATGTCGCTACAAGCCGCTTTTAATGTATTTTTGAAAACAGCAGGGGCTTATGACTCAGACATGTTGGGCAAACCTGCAGCTGCTTCTGACAACACAGCAAATGCACAGTGCGTGACTCTTCACAGGTCTGCGCTGGTTCCACTGGATTTAGAGTTAAAGCAGAGGCAAGAAACGTCTGCAGTACATATACTGTATAAATATCCCAACACAAAAATACTTTATACTGACGGAAACATGTTTGCAAAACCCAATTGAACTTGTTGTAATTAGCTTTATGAGATGGACTAATTTGCCAACCAACTTTGTATTAAATCTTTTTTGTTTTGTTTTTTTTACTCAAATACTAATACAAATACTGACACTTGCAGGTACAGTTCTACATGGTCGGAAATACAAATACTCTTGAGACAGATCTCACAAAGAGTGACAATTGTCAGATCTGAACGACAAATATGAAATCAGAAATGAATGGACTAACAGCATCAAGTTGTGGTTTTCCCAGAGTATGTGGAAAGCTACCTCTAGGATGGACCCAGTCACTGCCCCTGAAACACTAATTAAAGATTGTATAGGAGCTTCGTTTCTTCAGATATTACATGTTAATTTCTGAGCTAATGAGGTGCATTTTGTTTGCTTTAGAAAGGAATAACGAACCCTTTTACCCTAGTTTTCAGTTAGCCCAGCTGCTAATTTCATCTTTACAACACTTAAAGGGCATGTTTCACACTGGAGGAAAGAAGGGAAAAGCAAAAGCTGCTGTCTGCATGGTAAATGTGTAACCTAGATAGCTGTTGGTTAGCTTAGCACAAAGACTATGAGGAAATAAAGCAGATAATATGGGGCTGCAAAATTAACCGAGTACTAATCTTGATAACTACAGTTTCCCACAATTAAATGAACACAATGGACTGCATTATTACTCCGCCATGGAACATGGCGGACTTATGTGATGATTGCCGGTGGTTTGTCTGTCCATCTGTTTGCAACATTACTCAAAAATGGACAAACGGATTTCAATGAAATTTTCGGGGAAGGTCAGAAATGTCACTAGGACCACTTGATTAGATTTTGGCAACGATGCAGCTTATAGTCTGGATCCACAGATTCTGAGATAGCAGCACGGCATCACTGCAACTATGACTACAAGTGAACACTATGTCAGCTGCATTCTGATGATCACATGATTGCCGTCCTAATACAAATCGATGGCTGTGGACTTATCCGTCGGAAATGATAGAAGGAACATTTGATTAAATTGTGGGGTTCTTTCCAAATCCCATTAAATCCCGTCGCCCACTACATACACTATATTGCCAAAAGTATTCGTTCACCCATCCAGATAATCAGAATCAGGTGTTCCAATCACTTCCATGGCCACAGGTGCATAAAATCAAGCACCTAGGCATGCAGACTGCTTTTACAAACATTTGTGAAAGAATGGGTCGCTCTCAGGAGCTCAGTGAATTCCAGCGTGGAACTGTGATAGGATGTCACCTGTGCAACAAATCCAGTCGTGACATTTCCTCGCTTCTAAATATTCTACAGTCAACTGTCAGCTGTATTATAAGAAAGTGGAAGTGTGTGGGAACGACAGCAACTCAGCCACGAAGTGGTCGGCCACGTAAACTGACAGAGTGGGCTCAGAAGATACTAAGGGCATAGAGCCAAGAGGCCGCCAACTTTCTACAGAGTCAATCGCTACAGACCTTCAAACTTCATGTGGCCTTCAGATTAGCTAAACAACAGTGCGCAGAGAGCTTCATGGAATGGGTTTCCATGTCAGAGCAGCTGCATCCAAGCCATACATCACCAAGTGCAATGCAAAGCGTCAGATGCAGTAGTGTAAAGCACGCTACCACTGGACTCTAGAGCAGTGGAGATGCGTTCTCTGGAGTGACCAATCGCGATTCTCCATCTGGCAATCTGATGGATGAGTCTGGGTTTGGCGGTTGCCAGGAGAACCATACTTGTCGAACTGCATTGTGCCAAGTGTAAAGTTTGGTCGAGGAGGGATTATGGTGTGGGGTTGTTCTTCAGTAGCTAGGCTTGGCCCCTTAGTTCCAGTGAAAGGAACTCTGAATGCTTCAGCATACCAAGACATTTTGAACATTTCCGTGCTCCCAACTTTGTGGGAACAGTTTGGAGCTGGCCCCTTCCTCTTCCAACATGACTGTACACCAGTGCACAAAGCAAGGTCCATAAAGACATGGATGACAGAGTCTGGTGTGGATGAACTTGACTTGTCTGCACAGAGTCCTGACCTCAACCTGATAGAACACCTTTGGGATGAATTGGAGCGGAGACTGAGAGCCAGGCCTAAACCTTGTGAACAGCCTTCCCAGAAGAGTTGAAGCTGTTATAGCTGCAAGGGTGGACCGACGTCATATTGAACCCTATGGATTAGGAATGGGATGTCACGTAAAGTTCATATGTGAGTCAAAGCAAGTGAGCGAATACTTTGGCAATATAGTGCATTTACCGCTATTCGGTATCCGTACATAACGTACACATGCGTAACACACGCCACATCTATAAAAAATGACCACAATCTCTGTTGCCGTGATTTCTGATCATGAATAACATTATAACATGCATTTCTGATAATACCAGTGACATGCACAGAGACATGAGGTGGCGCTAGAGCACCTGCCCCTTGCCCTTAGTATCAGGCAAGTGCCCTCTATGTCTCAACTTTTTTTTTTTTTTAATTGAAACATAAAACACACACACATACGCATGCCGTGCTGCGACACACCCCATCCCATCTCGTAACGCGAACACGAGGAGCGGCCACCGCGTGGCAGCAGCACAGACTGTATCAGCATTTCTCAAATAGTGAGGCATGACAAGGTGGCCGCGAGTGACTGGGAGGGAAAGGTCCGTCTACGTGGAACTAAGTAGCTGAACTATTGTTTAGACATCTGTTCTTCAAACTGCGCTGGCCGTTGTGTGCTACGGGCTCCCAAAAAAGTGAGAACACATTGTTAATGTGCAATCGGAACACCGGCTTACTTGATCACGTTCCCACTTCCGCTCATCTACTCCAATTATTTTTCCAGGGGTGTCAAACATGCAGCCTGCGGACCAAAAACGGCCGCCAGATGATCCATTTCAGCCCGACTTTGCAAAGGGTAAAAAATTACAGAGAAGGGATTAAATTTGTAAAACTGTACATTTTAAATAACTTCTAAAACTTGACAAGTTGTTTTCAACAAAGTAAAACACTAGATTGTTCAGCTCCAGATAGCTGTGACTGAATGTTGTCTGTAGACACTCTGATCTGTCAGTTATAACGTGTAAATGATAAACTGAGGATTAATACTGTTGAAATTGAGGTTTTTCTTAAGAAATTTCAATGTGTTTACAATGTTTAATGAAAAGATAATTCATTAAGTGTTAACATTTTCAGAATGTATTTTTTAAACTAAAACAAAGGGGAAAAAGTTGGAGTTGTGGTGATTTATTGGTTATTATGTTGTGTTTTTATTGCTGGGGCCCACTTCAGATCAAATTGGGAAATTGGGCTTTCTGTGGCCCCTGAACTAAAATGAGTTTGACACCCCTGATCTTTACTGTGAAAAACAACAAAATGGAATCAGATAAAATAACACAGCAATCAATTAATCGACATAACATGACCACAATGACCACACAATCAATATTATTTGGTTAATTGGTACAGCATATGATCAGTATACTACAACTGAATATTTAGTTTGTGTAGGTTTATTATTAGCTTACATTAGGTAGAGGCAACACTTGCTGTGACTTATTTGCCAAATAACAAAAAAGAAAAAGTAGCTTTCCACCTTGTTGTAGCCTAATGTTCTACACACTGCACAAAGTGCCCTTTTTTTTTCCCACTGAGCACCTGTCCCCCAAAATGTCTGTGCACGCCACTGGACAATACCATATGGGGAAATGAACAGCCTTGGCGGAGTACTGCACCCTCCAATTGCTTTTCTTGTTGATCTTTAAAATGCACCTGCTCACAGAAAAATTCCCTTACAGAAAAAAACCCACATGTACATAAAGTCAATTGTTTTCAGCTTGAGTAAATTTGACATTTGTTAAAGTAACTTTTGGTCACACTGCTCAATCGCTGCACGGCAGTAAATGAGTGGAATCTAGGGGCTCCTCAGTGTTCAGCTAGCCAGCTAGCATTCACTGTAGCTGCATGTGAGGTGTTTGTTTAACATTAATAAATACTAGCTTCTACCGAGCAACTGAAGCTTTCGGGATATAATTTTATTTATAATTTGCCTCTAGATGTACTGCATTCAAGTGAAGATAAAACAAATTTTAAGTTGTATTTTCATGCAAAGATTTGTACATTAACAAGGAAGTAGCATGGCAAGGAAGTGAAAGCAGGACTCTGTAAAAGTGAAAGTTCAAATAAAACTACTTTGCTCCTAAAAATCAGTGGCTAATCATGATGAATAACTGTGATATGAAAATTTATTAATATGGCCTCGATGATCATTTTGGCCATGATTATGCTAACTGCCAACAGCTAACCTGGCTTTGCTCAAAGGTAACAAAATCCACCTACCAAC
The DNA here is from genome assembly GCF_021347895.1 of Acanthochromis polyacanthus. Lineage (NCBI taxonomy): Eukaryota > Metazoa > Chordata > Actinopteri > Pomacentridae > Acanthochromis > Acanthochromis polyacanthus. The sequence goes on along the minus strand of NC_067113.1, from coordinate 12,961,791 downwards.
AACTCTGAAGCTCATTTATTATTACATTAAATGCTAATTACCTAATGTGTAGAAACAAAAGTGGAAAGACGTAAACATATTTTAATAGCTTTGCAGTTTGGTTTTTGTACAGACTAAAAAAAGAGACATTTAGTGTGTTTATTTGTGAGCTTTTGGAAGTGTTATTCTGTTTCCTTTGGGTAAATAAACAGGGTAGCCGTTTTCCTTTGTTTTTAGTTTTTGTGCTAAGCTAAGACACATTTTCATAGAGACATGAGTGTGGTCTCAATCTTCTTATCCAGGGCATTTCGCTAAATATCTCATTATTTCTCTCAAGTAAATGACTTGAAAATAACATAAATTGCAATGAACATTTCAGAGTTTCTTATATAATTATGCAGCTGCTGAGAATTAAAATATGCTGTTTTTAAATGTCCACCAACATATATTTGTCTGAACAGAGAGATTAGAAATGTAAAGAAGGGATTTGCAGGAAAGCAACTAGGTGTGTAATGATGTGGGAGTTCAGTTTTTCACAGCAAACAGCTGGTTGATATTTCCGTGTCACAAATCCTAGTTTAAACGACTCTGTGGGTAAATTACTTTATGTGCATTAAGTAGATAAGTTCCCTGTGCATGAGTAAATCCACTGTATGCAGTACCACACTGTATGTCAATATCCTGGAAGGTCAATAAACTGCAGCGAGGAGGGAGTCATCTTTATATGCATAGAACTCACAGAAATGTGGTGTTATATCTTCCGCAATCATCCTCGCTCAATCTTCCACTCGGAGTGGCTCTGTGGGGAATCAAACCGACTTGATGTATCTCTTTTCTATTGTATATTCATTGTTTGAACAGGCTCGTCTCGCAGAGCTTTACTGCTCAAACAACTGTGTTAGATAGCCGCCATTTTCCATAAATCCGCCCAGCGGGTGAGATTATTACTTGTGTGGTTTGTCAGAGATCAACAGCTAGATGAAGGAAATTAGAGCAACTAGTCTTCATATTTTCGAAAGATTACATTTGCCGCTTGATATTATGTTGTTTTCTCTCCCTTTCTCATATACACATTAGAGGCAGAGACGTACAATCAAATAACAAACCCAGTAGAAGTTAAATCTGGCTTTAGTGGAGTATTTTTTTTTTATGTTGGCACTGTGGGAGGAGTAATTTGCGGTGAATGTAGATTTTGAGGAAATAATGTGGGACTGTTGATATTTCCATAATTCTTCGCCTTTCAAGGAGGAATTCTCAGGCACCAAGCTTCTACTATTTTTAGCATTTTAGTGCAGTTGTCTTGAAGTGGTGGGTAAAGCGTCCACAACAATCCACTATCAGCTGGTGAAGGGACAAGGTAGATTTCCTCATATCTCACTTGGAAATGAATGGGGACATTAAAATGCATAAGTTTCCTGCCTTGAATCTAAATAAAAATGCTAATGAAACTCTGTGGGTATTAATAATGTAGAAGACGAGCTGCCTTTTATTTGCTAAGGAAACATTTCAAGAAAGCCTCTAAACAGTGACAGACACAACTTGTTTTGATGTACCAGGATTTATGACACTACATATCCTCTTGACATTTTAAAAATTAAAACACCATCTAATTAAGACTTTAATTACAGCCAGGTTTTGTAGTTAGCTGAATAATGGAATATGACTATGCATAATACGGTATTATATATGTATCTTTGCACTTCCTACAGGGACTAATTATGAGCTTATAAAAAAGACTAATTTATGATAAAACACTCGAGTCTGCCCTTTGGTCTGCTTTACAACTCTCACGGGTTCCTCGTGTTCCTGCCATTAGCTCATATGCCATAAGGAAATTAAAATTAAACCGTGCAGCCATGATATCTGTATATAATGAATTTGTCCAGCATTACTAACCAGTTCAGACAGCACGTGGAGGAGATGCTTGAAGGAGTCAAACAACATGTGCCACATGTTTGCATTGTCACTCCAGGGTCATTAAATGACATTATTCATTGTGAAGAGTCTGACTCCAGTGTTGGAGGAAAACTGAATATTGTTCAGGCAATGAAAGGGACTAAATATAACTTTCTTTTCTTTTTTTTCCTTAAAAAGAATTTTCTGGTTCAGAATATACAGCCTGATTGTCTTATGTGCTTTCCAATTACCTGAGCAGCTCTGGGAAAATGAAAAGCTAAAGTGAATACATGTTCATGCTCCAACAGGAGTGATTTGGTTAAAATATGATTGACTTCCTGAATACAAAAGCATCGACTTTCACACTCCGCTGGGGTATAATTATGCTTCTGCAGCTCCTGCCAAGAGACACCCTCAAGCGTGTGACCACAGGGGGCTGGAAATTTTATATGACATGCATGTCAGTTTTTTTATGCATTTAGAAAGATACAAGCCAAGGTTTGATTGTCTGATAATCACATTGCAACATCTCTTTTTATTCCTATGTGTACTGACTTCAGTTTTGGCTTGTCCCGGCTGCCTTTTTACTGTATAAAGGTTATAGTGAACAGCTAGTCAATATCTTCAACAGTCATCCTGTGAGACTGCTTGGGGGATAATTATTCCATTACTGTCAATATTTTAGAGTTAATGCTGCAAAGCATATTTACTGTCATTATGTTGACAGAGGATGATAAAGTCTTACCGTGGACTATTATAGAGCTACATGATAGGGAGGTCATAACAACAGATACTTCAGTACAAAGTCCAAAATTCTGAAAAAGTGACACTATCTATACTATATGGTACGGAAAGTTCTGCAGCTATCATAAAGAGCCCACTGGAGATTTTGACTCCTCTCCAATAACATCAGCAAGTAGTCACCCGAAATGGTTACTAATTCACAGTAGGGGTGTAACGGTACACAAAAATCACGATTCGGTACACATTTCGGTACAGAAGTCACAGTTCAGTTCGGTTCTCAATTAAGGGGAAAAATGGGAAAAAAAACCTGCTGATATAACAGCACCTCAGATTAGAGCCCAGATAAATGCCACACAGAGTTCTAGTAGAAGACGTATCTCTTACCTAAACCAGCCGAGACGGTCTGGGATGAGATGGACCGTAGAGTGAAGGCAAAAGGGCCAACAAGTGCTCAGCATCTCTGGGAACTCCTTCAAGACTGTTGGAAAACCATTTCAGGTGACTACCTCATGAAGCTCATCGAGAGAATGCCAAGAGTGTGCAAAGCACTAATCAAAGCAAAGGGTTGCCATTTTGAAGAATCTAAAATATAAAACATGTTTTGACTAATTTCACACTTTCTTGTTTACTACATAATTCCATATGTGTTCATTCATAGTTTTGATGCCTTTAGTGAGAATCTACAATGTAAATGGTCATGAAAATAAAGAAAAGCTACTAAATGAGAATGTGTGTCCAAACTTTTGACTGGTGGTGCATAATGTTTGAGTATTTATTCCAGTTATAGATGACCAAAAGTCACAATGCAACCACTGCTGAATCTGGAGCAAACAGAAGAAACCCCTTAAATTGCTCTAAGCAGCTCAAAAATACCCATACCTGTACACAGAAATCATATCAGCAGCATGTCATCACAATGAAATGGTAAACTGTAACAGCTCATATGTCATACCAGTGCTCCACACACATTACCAAAGGCTAACTTAGCTCATTTAGGCTCACGTAGCAATAGTTCATAACACTGAGCTGGGTGCTGCCGATAAGGTTAACACGCTACTGACACCACTGTTCAGCCTGTCAACATGTAGCTCTGTGTGTGCATGTGTATGTCGGTGTGTGCGTACGCTGCAGCTTCTATGCTTTTCATTGAGCTACAACTGAAATCTATTAATGGCCTGTTAACAATATCAGCATGAGGAGGATGTTGAGCAGAAGAGCCCAACACACACAGCCAACCATATCTGAACCCACTCAGAGGCAGAAAATATTACAAAAACATCAAAGTCCTCACGAGGAATACGCATAACCAGGTTTTATGACACATTATTGTTTATTTTAAACACTTGCAGCTACATTCCACCGTGTTCTGTAATGTTCATATATTTACATATTTTTATTACACCTGGGCTATTCATTATTTGGAGGATTTTTCTCATGCATCAGGCTGCTGGGCACTGCAGTAGAAAAACTAACGCACCTTATAAAGTACACAATTTTTTTACTTTTTGGCTCAATGTTATTAGATAAAAGCAATGTCTTTTTTATGAGCTCCCATTTCATGGTTGTTTTTATTTTTTTCCAAAGGCATTCCAGTTGTTTTGGCTTAATTTACTGTGCCATCAAAAATTAACATAAAAAAAAATCATACAATTTTAGTGACACCAATACTAACAACTAAATTCCTGGTATCACAACATCCCAATTAACAAGGAGGACCAACTGCAGATAATAATGTTTCATTTTTTTAAAATGACATGCAATATAGCAGTTTTAGCTAAATGACCACATAATACTGATTTGTGACTCTAAACTGTGAATAATAGTGTTGAATGTGCAACAAAGGCAAAATAAAATTATAAAGCACCGTCAGTTCAGTTTAATATATGATTTGTGTCCAAAACTGCACTTCTTCTATGTTACATATTATTATTATTGTGTCTAATAGTCAGAACAATTTTGAATGTTGTTCCGGTGCAACAAAATTCCAAAAGAAATTTGGCAATATTTAAAAAATTTCGTCACAATTGAACAGCTAATAGGTTATAAGGAGGTGCTTCAACTCAGGACCTCTTAAATCGTCGTAAAGCAGAGAATTAAGTCTAAATAAGTTGCACAGTACATTTTTCAAATCTTCAGCAAATAAATACGCTGCTTGAACTAAGTCGGGGATGGAGTCTCTCCCAGCGTGCAGTGGCAGGAAAACACCCCGCCTGTCCATCACAGCGCTAATATACCCTGACATGCAATTCAAACACAGCCAGACTAACGCACACATGTACTGTAGGCTGTAGAGCTGCTTGTGTTTGGACAGAAGGAACCAGTCCAATGTATCCACGGTGACACAGTGTAAAAACACCTTCAGACTTTCAACACAAATCTCATACGTCTTAATTATTGCTGGTTTACAGAGGTCTTCAAGCTAATCATTTTGCAGATGCTTGATCATTGGAGGACATTTAATATTTGCTGATATGCATCAAGTGTGCCACAGGGAAGATGAAAACAGGGGAGGTGCGCCTTTCCAGGCCTTTTATCTAATTTAACACCGATTGCCAATCACTCAGCTACATTCAGGGCATCTGCAGGCTTCAAAAAAGCCAAATTTAGGATTGCTGTTTCATGTTTCATTCCCTGAAAATGGCATTCAAATATCCTTATAATAAATACATTTTTTTAAAAATCCTGCTCATGATGATTGACATAAATTGGCCAAGTAAAAACAGGCTCTCGGGAAATAACCTGTATTTGATCGAGCCCTGCAGATGCACCTGGGTTTGGAATCTTCCATGAAGGACAATAAAATAGAGAATTAACACAGAGTAAATCTTTCGTTGGTTAAAACTGTTTAAGACCCTGCAATATTCTGACTTTAGTTACCATGGAAGCACAATCAAGCCCATACTTAACACCCTGAAACTTCACACCAGGTGATCATAGATATGCATGATGGAGCTGGAGAGCCTCCTGTAACAAGTATAACTCAGCTTAACTGTGTAATTTTAACCATTACTCAGTAGTAAATGGAGAGTGGGAAATGTGGGAAAACTGAACACACTCTAAACTCAATCAAGCTGCAGGTTTGTGTGTCCCTCGAGGCTCAGGTATCTTAAGATTTAACAGCAAATGTTCAGAGTGCCTGCAACACAGGGCTCCAGGGACTGATGAAATTAAAGGTGTCCAGCAGAGGAGATAAGAGGCCAAACATATGAAAAGATGAGTCAGAGGCTATAGATACAATTGAAGCAAGTCATATGTGCATGTAAACAAAATTATGCAATTTACTGCTTTTCTAATTAGCCTGTGATTCATTTGGTGTATTATATGAACGTAGGAGTTTTCTATAAGCAGCCTATGCACAGAATATGAATGACTGCTAAAGGTCACATCATTTGTTTTCTTGTTCAAGTCGCCTAAACACAATACCCAATTAAATATGAAGCCTTTAAAAAAGCTCAGTGAGCAAATGTCTGTCTGACAAAAGAAAATGTTAATGGCTATAAAATTACTGAGGCACCAGTACTGTATAACTGGAAAACCAGCAGGAAATGTATCAATCTTTTAATTAAAGAAATTGATTTATATTTTGATCTCATATGGTGAGAAATCCACCACTACTTATGTTAAACATATCAAAAGATAAAACAATGTTAATAATCAATATGAAAAATATTAAGTTACAGGAGTTAAGATTAAGTGTGTTTGTATGGCACACCTGTCAAACCATGACGGCTGAACAGTCAGTTTCATTTTACCAGACTCCAGTCAAACATATGGTAACTTAAAGTGCACTTGCTTATCCGTAAAATTGAACGGATTATACAACGGAAAATTGGATTTAGGTCATTAGTTGAGACTTTTGATGAATTCGTCGTGAACGTACAGCTAAATGATAACGAAATCCCGCCGTATTTTAACGGGTTTGTTCTAAACTTGTAGCATCGCAAACATCAGTCGCTCACTGGACGATGCGTCGTTGTTTAACGAGGGAAATTTTTTAAGTGGTACATTTAATCGTGTAAGCGCGCAATAGTTTGCTAAGTGCAGGCCGAATTGTGCGGAAGCTCAGATTAGTTTGGATATTGATAATATCTCAAAGTCACGTGCACTTTTAAGTGTTTATATGCAAGAAAACAACAAACCGTTGGATTTTTAAAGGCAGTCTGGAGTCCCCTACACATAAAGCATCTAACTGCGTGTGAGCTCTTTTTTTGCTAGTCCTCAGTGAAATACATTAAATTGCTCGGTGATTTAAGTTTATTCCCATAAAAATTAAAAGGTTTACTTGCCGAAGTGGGAACCAGGAGGCTGGCGGGTCGCTCGATCAGCTCAGGTTGCTGTTTCCCGGTCACATTCATCTCCCATACAGCCGCTTTCTCTGTCCGCTGACTTCGACGAGAGTTTCTCAAGTCATTTATCCGGCGATTGACTGCGAGTGTTATTCACCGGTATCCCGTTTACCGGCGGAGGCAGACGGAGGAAGCATGTCCGTGGGGTCCCTCCCTGAAAGCTGTCCGTATCCAGAGATTAGAGCAGTTAGTGCCGCTGCAGGAACAGATGAGTAGTCGTTGCTTGTTTCTTCTCTCCGGCTCAGCCCGAAGTGTCTGCTGCTCATCAGGCTGCATGACTCCCCACCTGCTGCCTGTCTGTCCTCCGTTAACCCCTTCAGACCCTGTGTTCATTGAAATGGTCATAACACATTTTTGTCTCTAAACCAATAAATACTCTGTAATTGAAAGATGTCTGCAATGGAATTTACTGGTTGATTATCCAATCGCAATCATGACATGACTTTGAGCATGTTCTGAGAGAGTGACAGACATCAGGCAAGACAAGCATGGCAGAGCGACTGCAGAGAGGAAAGAGTAAGTGCCCATTTTCAATCAAAAATATACATTTATGTTCATGCTGGCCAAACAAATTTGAAGTCAGTATAATTTTAACTGTTACAAGTGATAATATTTGAACATATATCATATCATTAATTTATAGGATTTTTTTCAAAGTCCGATGGCGAGTTCAGCCAACACTCATGTTTAGTGTCAGTATATAAAGAAACAAAACATCTGTAAGCTTTTCATAGGTAAATCAGGGTGTCACAGTTTATTTATCCATGATTATAAAATTTTAAATATATATATTTTGTAAATAATGTTCTTGTACAGTTTAAAGTCGAAGACTATCTTGAATGTCTTCTGAATGGAGAGTTACCTGAACTTGACTCCTTGAATTCAGGAAATGAGGAGGAAGAAGCCAGCAGTAAGATAGGTGGTGAGCTTAGAAATTAAGAGTATTTTTAATTCTTAGTATTTGGTTTTTTGTATCAATCTGGGCTTGCGCTAGCCGATCTCCACAGTGCCAATGGCGCATTGCCCCGCCGGATGGCGCAGTCAAAAAGCAACAAAAAAGGGTTCGACTTACTTTTACTTAGAAACGCCCGAGCAATAATATTTTCTGTTATTTTCCTGTTATTTTCTCTCGGCAGGCGTCGGAAATGGTCGGAGCCACCCGAATCTTGATCACCATCCAGCAAAACGATGCGCCAATGGCGCCGTGGAGCATCGGCTAGCGCAAGCCCAGTCAATGGAATGTCTTATATGCAAGATATGGAAATGGAATGCATAAGAGCTCAAGACTGAGAATACATACTGAAAAAAATGTGGAGTGCCATTTACTTTAAAAAAAAAAGTAAATTTTACTCAAAACTACCTTTGAATCTACTTAAAAACCCATATAAAATACTTGACTTTTAGGATTATTTAACTAGTTTTTCCTTACTTTATTTGTAGCAATATTTAAGTAATATTTACATATTTAAGCTACTGTACCACCTACACCACTATTCTAATATGATAGTGTTGTATTTTTAACATGGCCTACTTTTAATTGAATGAAATTATCTTAACACATCTTCTACAAATATGAAATGAAAACATACTTTCAAACAAGAATATCTTTATTACACTTTCCAACAGTGATTAGTGTGGTTAGAAATACCAGACAAAACATTATAAATCAGTGCAGATTTTTTTTCACAATATTTCACTACCTGTTAGACCATCGTTCTGAAAAGTGGCATAAATGGCATTTTAATTTTCTATGGTTTGTGGGGTTTTTTGCCCCTGGAAAACATGGGTTTGTACATAATGTTTGCATTCACAATAATGCAAACAATTACAGGTAAAAGACCCAATAAAATGTTATGAAGTATAACTTTTAAGCATAACAGCGAAATCTTTCAACAACAAGCGTCATGTACTGCTTCCACACATCAGATAAACAGCTATATGCTAGAACAGCATATGCGCACTATGGAAACACTCACAGTAGAAGTTTATTTTGCAAAGACTGAACCTTGGGCGACATTTTCAGAACATCCAGCTCAAGAAACAGCTTCTGAAACACTTCAAATGTGTATTTCAGTTTCAGTGGGTGACTCAAGTTCATGGCGTAGATTAAGCCCATGAGCAGAAGGCAAGCCTTTGCCACGGTTTTGCAGTCATCCAGAACCTGTTTTCCCTCGACGATGACTGACACCTGGGCAGGATTGTGGCCTTCCTGTGGTGCATTTCCACGGATGACGAGGATCTTGAGGACATGATGAGCAGAGTCTTCTTCACCTACATCCTGTGAAAAACATGTGTTTTAGTGCTCAGGAGTCAATATTATATACATTTTTTTCTCTCAAGTTCCTTAATATCTAAGGGTTGATTCATGATGTTAAAACAGTCAGTTCATACAGCCTATACATACCGAGACAATGGCATTGGTTAAATGATGGGTAATTATTTGGGTAACTACTGATTTTAATTGATTTACTTTGAAGAATAAAATTAAAATACTTTTCACATTTTTGTCGAGGTTAACCCAGGTTTGCGCTTTAAATTTCCTGCGTACACTTGGCTCACTGAGGCAACCATCATTTTTTTCCAACAAGATTGTCCAAAAAATACAGAAGGTTGTTTTACATACTATTTTTAATACTTTCAGAATCCTCAAAAACATTTTGCTTTTCAAACATTTCAGATTCAGAACCCAGTTGAAAAATTAGGACAAGGGTTGAACGATCGAGACAAAATTTCATATCTCGATATCGATACGATATAATATGACTTCTTACTTTTTAATTTCCCCACTGTGGATGTAGTGTGTGCCTGTGTGTGTGTCTGTCTCCCTCACTCCCACCCTCATATGTTTGTCATTGGTTGGCTTCAGCTGTCGCTCCACAGCAACCATGAAATAAGGGTTGTGGTTCGCTGGCCTTAGCGGTGCATTCAAGGACAATCGTAAAAAATGAAATTTATTGTGACTTCCAGAGCTGTACATGCAGGGCGAGCACGGGGGAAATCTATATCGTTTATATCGTTGCTTTTTTGATATTAATATCGCGAATGCTCACATCGCAATATTGATACGATAACGATATATCGTTTTGCCCCAATTGGGACACATTGCCATTAATTGCCAATTTAAGTTAATGGCCGAATTTTTGTTAATCTGAATACAAATGTTTTCCCTCATAAACAGTATGTCACAAAAGTCAAATTTACTATGGTGAGGATAATCAGAACATCCCAAATTTTCAAAATCTACCTGGCAGTCTTTGATCAGCTCCTCTCCCGACTCTCCAAGGAACTCCATTAAGCAACGTATGATGAGATGTCTTCTGCCTTCAACGTGTTGCTATGAAACAGAGAAGCAAATACAGGGTGACCCAAAAGTTTGGAAACAAATGAAAAGTCTATAATCCAAATAATATAATGTTATTTCAATAAATAAGTACCACAGATATATTCAGAAGAGTAACAGATTAGTGTAAAACAAACATATTTCGACATGTTCATGTCGTTTCCACCACCTGGTTACACTGGTATCTTCTGGAATGTACCTTCATTTATGCTTAGGAAGGTTCCTCAAACTGGCCAGTAAATGTTGCCTCATAGTACTTTTGGATGTTGAAAAAAATTAAAACTGTCAGATACTTTACCATCTAGAGTTTCGAAATCTGACACTGATGGCCTGCATTTTGAAGTTATGCTCCAGCATACCCGTACCTTATGGTTCTATTAATTTTCTTCCAAGTTATTGCACTCGGCAGATACTATGCTATTAAGTTATTTTATTATGGTATAACAAAAATGGGTAAAATAAGAGTGAATTCATGCACCCCCAACTGAAATAGACACTGCAGTTAAACTTTGTTTCCAAACTTATGGGTCACCCTATATATTGCAAAGAACATGTAATAGCATACAGACAGATACACAAAGTTGGCTATGCCATTCTATTCATTTTTTTTATTTAATTAGAGAGAGAGAGAGAGAGAGAGAGCGAGAAAGAGAGAGAGAGGAATGTGATGATAGCTGGAATTTCTTTTGAAATAAATGTCTCTTAAGCAGGCCTCACCATCAGATTATCAGAAAAAACTTCACATTTACTGTTATTTTTAAGTCATATTTTTGTGTCTTTAAGTTCTGTATGTGTATGAGCCCAACACAAGATGACACAAATTACATTAATGTCCTTGTAACCTTACCTGGCCAAGTGAATCCAGCATGGGTCTGATTTTTGTGACTGCAACCCCGCCCTTTGTCCGAATTATCTCCAGGAGTTTGGGAGTGCAAGTGTCCAGTTTTGACAAAAAGGTTCGCTCCAGATGAATAGCTGTTATCCTTATGAACTCCTCTTTGATCTGAAACAGAAATTGATAAAAACCACAGCTTGATGAAGACATGCACCTTGCTAGAACAATTAATACTGTAGTCCCCCCAGTATAATATAATACTATTAAGCATCAACACAGACTTCTGCCTTCAAAATTACCACACATTTTAATGCATGGTTCTGTTAAACAGCAAAAGACACAAGATTCCTTAGTAGCTGCATTACTATGTCCACCTTAATTAAATAAATTTAGTGTGACACAACCATCATCACAATGTATATATAATAGTTTTACAAAGTGTATCTTAATCTTGCAGCCTGCCAAAGATCAGGTTAAAAAAAAGAGAAATGGATTTACCTGAGTTTCAAAGAAAAGAGCTGGCCATCTCTCCATGAGGTCTTGAACTGCAGGGCATTGCTTGACAACTTCTAATCTTCGAAAGGAGAAAGACTTCTCCATTTTTTCACCCGTAATCTTTTCATTGTGTTTCTTCTTTACTTCGTTCAGCAAATCTACTCTCTCCTTTTCTAAAGTTTCCTCTGTCTCACCAAATGGCAGTGGCGGCAGGTAGTTCACTTCAGCTTTCTTCGGCCTTTTGATGCCTTTGGTTGAACCCTCTTCATTGGAGATTCTTCTTTTCAGTGTGTTAACCTCCAACTCTGGAAAGGCTGGAAAGGATGACTTCTTAGTTTCGTCCGATAATTACCCATTTTATACTTGATTCTCTGTTGCCACCCGTATAAGCCATTAAAAGACCTTGGCTCTTTGAGGCATGGGTACTTTTTTAGCAAGGCTTCTACCACAGCTAAAATCTGGACACCAGTAGGGTATGCTGTGTAGCTAAATATTGCTTCTGCTAGCCTCTCGAGTATGTTACTTGTCAATCTTGGATTGTTCAGTAGTGTGCCATCATTTTCATAGGCTTGGTTTCCTGCTTCCAGCACAATGGCTAGATCATAAGAAAAGGTCGGTATTTCAAACTCAGCCGGTCATGGCTTAGACCTGTATTTGATGTTCCGCTTTCATCTGAAGAAGACAACAGGATTGTGTCCCGAGACCCAGATGAGTGGGAAGAGCTTGTATCAGAAGATTGTTGTGGTACCGGGGATTCAGCATCTGATGGTTCCACAGGACTGAGAGTTATGGTAAGTGGTTGAGTCATTACAAGCTTTAGGGTAGCCTTGTCTTCTATGTCTTCAATTGAGGTCAAAGTGGAAAAACTGGCCACCAAAATCCATGTGTTGATACATTACAGGAAATGACCCTGAAATATGAAATGTCTCTTGAACAACATCAGTAAGGTCCTGAAGTGTAATGGGGATGCCTGAAGGTAGGACCAGTTTGCGAATGTCATCATCTTCCAAAGTGATCCACAGCTTTGCTGGGGTACCCATCTCAACAAGAGGAAGCTGTATCAGAAACAAAGAAATAAAGATTGAATACATTTAAAACAAATCCTTCTCACGCATTAGTGCAAAAATTTATGTCATACTTAAAAGGAGAGGCAAATGTGGTGCTTCAAAGTTGCCAATCGTCTTCCTGCTAGAGTGTATGCAGCCAAAGGATAAAAATCTGTAAGCTCTCTTTGCTCAAGTAAACGCACCGTGCATGTGTTTTCTAACTTGTAGCTCCTAAGATGTTCATTGTACCATGCGTTTTTTAGTCTGACAAAAAAGGTCAGTCTGCCACAAATCACCATTATCTGCAACACCTCTGCAAAGTCAGGTAAACCTGCAGTGGAACCACAACACACCAACATTCCTACTGCATAGCTTGTGCCTAAATAGCACACAATATTAGCTACATGCACTGCTGTGACAGCTGGGAATCTGCTCTTCACCAAGTCCTTTAAGTTATCCTGAAGTACATCTAAAGAGACCTCTGTTGTTTTTGTGACTTCGAGTGATGGTTTGCCAGCATGTGACTCATGGTAGGCCATCATAAGCTGGTGCTTGTTTGCAAGTGACAGCAAAATATTCCTGAAACACCCTGTTTGCCTGACAATTCTCTTGAAGAAGCTGTGTTTGGCCTCGAACCTCATTGTCCACAGATAAGCCACAGGGCCAAATTCCTGAATGAGCTGAAGATAGTGCTCAATGAAGTGGTGCTTAGGTAGGAGCTTTTCTTGGGGGAAAGTTTCAAGGAATCTGATTCAATGTTCAGAAATAATGCTGTCAAGATAACAGATGCTTTCCACTGTATGGACTGAAGACATGACCAGGTCCACAATGTCTTTCCAGCGTCATCAGCATTTCCCATACAAGCTCATGTTCAGGTACTTTTAAACCTATTATTAGAGGCAATAAGCACCAGTTTTCATGTGCATTGCCTCCAAATGATTTTCGAATGGCAAAGTTACCAGGTACCAGATGAGGGCAATTTACTTTATCGCTCCACTTGTATGGAAACTGACAAATTGCATTGTTGAGTTCCATGACAGAAAAATACTTCTTCTTGATCAAGACTTCAAATGACAAAGCCAGTTCCCGTGGAACAATGCCCTCCAGAAGGTCATGTAAAACATCTGGAGGGTAACCAGATGCTACATGAAAACGGTCAAGTTTTTCTGACAGTGCACACTGCTTTTTCACACCATAACAATGTGTGTGATTTGTTGAAGACACAGCTGTCTGGACATGCAGTGTATGCTGCTCTTTGGTTCTCCGTTAAAAAACCCCAGATCTTACTTCTTTAGCCTGAAATTCAGATCGGTCCCCAAGACAAAACCAGCAAATGTATGATCCTGTGAAGTTTTTGATAAATCCTGCCACAGAATGGGCCCCCAAATTATCAGCCACCACACAGACCACAGTCCCTTTGACAACTTTTCCTAACCCTGGAACAAAAAGACCATCTTTCACCAAGCTTTGAATATCTGCTAACAGTGGTTCTAAAATTCACTGGAATCCAAACTGCTTAGTGTCTTCTGCCTTACACAGAATTGCTAGATAGATAGATGTCAATGTGGACCCTAACTGTACTGGAATGTTTCCCAACACCCAATATACAGTTCAGTTCAGTTCAGTAAATTTATTTCAAACCTGCACACAGCTCTTTTGACAACAGACATAAAATTATATCTTGGTTTGAAAAGGGGATGGATGAAGCAAAAGCTTTTAAATTTCCAACCCCCCACTCACCATCACAAAAACATTACAATACAACAATACAAGAAAAAAAAAACTAACTTCAGAGATAAACATACAAAGGCAGACGGGCCCACCTTCGCTGACTCTAACCCCCACCCAACTCATCATCAACATCATCATCACCATCATCATCATCGAGTGTGTGTAAGCACTTTTCCAGTGCCCGCACACATCCACACAGCCAAAGGCATCAGTCTCTCTGTTGCAAATATTTCAACATAACATTCCTTTTAAATGCTTTTTTAAACTGATTAATATTTTGCAAGCTCTATCATCTTCTGTAAGTTTATTCCATAATTGAACTCCACGAACAGAAATACACATTGATTTTAAAGTACTTCTCACTTTTGGTTGATAAAGCATATTAGTTCCTCTCAAATAATAAGAATGATGGATATTTCTATCATGAATAAGACCTTGTATATTTGCAGGAAGAGAGTTTCTAGATGCCTTAAACATTATTTGTGCTGTTTTAAAATCGACCAAATCATATAATTTCAGATCAGACGATTTTAGAAAAAGAGGATTAGTGTGGTCATAATACAATTAGAGGAAGTAAATTGGTTTTATAACAATTACCCCAGACTTCAACACAGTAATTTAGATATGACATTCCAAATGAATTATATAAAATGAGTAGTGCACCATGATTAAGAGCATGACTAGCTCTCCTCATAATGCCGACACATTTGGCAACTTTTGTTTGCAAATAACTAATATGTGGTTTCCATGATATCTTTTATACAGCCGTGATCTTGTGCTTTTTTCGGGATGTCCCAAGAGGATTACACACCTCAAAGTCGTCAATGTACAGAATGAGACTAACTTCCTCTACAGAGAAAAAATTATTTTTCTGTTAGTGAGAGCCGTCATGAAATGTCCGGTATTGCACTGTATTTTCAGAATTTCTTTTACACCCAAGTGCCTTTTCTTGAATAGTCTTACTATTTAAGACCTGCAACAAGGACTGCAATATTGGGACATACTGGAATGTTTTCCCCTCTTTTTTTGTCAAATACACACGTGGACAAAATTGTTGGTACCCCTCAGTTAAAGAAGGAAAAACCCACAATTCTCACTGAAATCACTTGAAACTCACAAAAGTAACAATAAATAAAATTTATTGAAAATTAAATAATCAAAATCAGCCATCACTTTTGAATTGTTGATTAACATAATTATTTAAAAAAACAAACTAATGAAATAGGGCTGGACAAAAATGATGGTACCCATAACTTAATATTTTGTTGCACAACCTTTTGAGGCAATCACTGCAATCAAACGATTTCTGTATTTGTCAATGAGCGTTCTGCAGCTGTCAACAGGTATTTTGGCCCACTCCTCATGAGCAAACAGCTCCAGTTGTCTCAGGTTTGATGGGTGTCTTCTCCAAATGGCATGTTTCAGCTCCTTCCACATATGTTCAATGGGATTCAGATCTGGGCTCATAGAAGGCCACTTTAGAATAGTCCAACGCTTTTCTCTCAGCCATTCTTGGGTGTTTTTGGCTGTGTGTTTTGGATCGTTGTCCTGTTGGAAGACCCATGACCTGCAACTGAGACCAAGCTTTCTGACACTAGGCAGCACATTTCTCTCCAGAATGCCTTGATAGTCTTCAGATTTCATCGTACCTTGCACACTTTCAAGACACTCTGTGCCAGATGCAGCAAAGCAGCCCCAAAACATTACTGAGCCTCCTCCATGTTTCACCGTAGGGACAGTGTTCTTTTCTTCGTACGCTTGGTTTTTGAGTCTATGAACATAGAGTTGATGTGCCTTACCAAAAAGCTCCAGTTTGGTCTCATCTGTCCAAAGGACATTCTCCCAGAAGCTTTGTGGCTTGTCAACATGCATTTTTGCAAATTCCAGTCTGGCTTTTTTATGAGTTTTTTTCAGCAGTGGTGTCCTCCTTGGTCGTCTCCCATGAAGTCCACTTTGGCTCAAACAACGACGAATGGTGCGATCTGACACTGATGTACCTTGGCCTTGGAGTTCACCTTTAATTTCTTTGGAGGTTGCTCTGGGCTCTTTGGATACAATTCCAACGATCCGTCTCTTCAATTTGTCATCAATTTTCCTCTTGCGGCCACGTCCAGGGAGGTTGGCTACTGTCCCGTGGGTCTTGAACTTCTGAATAATATGAGCCACTGTTGTCACAGGAACTTCAAGCTGTTTAGAGATGGTCTTATAGCCTTTACCTTTAAGATGTTTGTCTATCATTTTTTTTCGGATGTCCTGGGACAATTCTCTCCTTCGCTTTCTGTTGTCCATGTTCAGTGTGGTACACACCATTTCACCAAACAGCAGGGTGACTACTTGTCTCCCTTTAAATAGGCAGACTGACTGATTATGAGTTTGGAAACACCTGTGATGTCAATTAAATGACACACCTGAGTTAATCATGTCACTCTGGTCAAACAGTTTTCAATCTTTTATAGAGGTACCATCATTTTTGTCCAGGCCTGTTTCATTAGTTTGTTTTTTTAAATAATTATGTTAATCAACAATTCAAAAGTAATGGCTGTTTTTGATTATTTAATTTTCAATAAATTTTTATTTATTGTTACTTTTGTGAGTTTCAAGTGATTTCAGTGAGAATTGTGGGTTTTTCCTTCTTTAACTGAGGGGTACCAACAATTTTGTCCACGTGTGTATGTGTTCTTCTGGTTCAACAACTGAAAAATGTTTCTTCATAAATTCTCTCCTCTTGTATGATGTTGTGAAAGGCCCCTCTGTCCCCAAAGCAGTACTAATAGGATGTGACTCAGAAATATTTTTCACCAAATCTGAGATAACAGCCGAATCCAGTTCACAGTTATGGCTTTTCAATGTAGACTCAACCACATCTCTTAGAACTGGACCTGATGCACTGGAGGATATGAACAGAAGCTCATCAACTATTTCATCAATACATCTGTTGGGCACATTGAAAGTGCTTTCCAACTTTAAGAAGAGATGGCCAAACTTCTCCTTTATGTCTTGAGACAACTCCTGTGGTTCCTCATCCAGAGGTTCTGGATTATCCACATAAGTCTCATTTTCACCAAGAGTGGGCTTGGGGTTGTTACGACTGCGGTCGTTTATGGTTGTGTTTTTTCTGCGCTGTGTGTCCTATGTATTTCACCGATCCAATATGTAAATAGGACTGTGCCATACCACCGATAGGATTGGACACCACGTTGATGGATTAGCACCGGATTGGCTCAGTCTGCTTGGAGGTTGGACATAAAAGCGGAAAGGTGACGTCGTTTCCGGGGGTCAGAGAGAGAGAGGGGACCAGATAGGCGAGTCATCCTGCGCAAAGTCCCAACCAGCACACAGCAGCACAGTCCATCCTTTCATTTGTTATTTAACACCTAGCTTCTTTGTAAGAGAAGAGATCGAACTGCTACTTTTTGTTTCACTCGTTCCCCCTTGTTTTTGGGAAGTTTAGCGTGGTTTTGTTTAGTGATTTTTGCTCAAGCTCATCCGTACTTTTAGTTTTGTTTAATACAGCCTTTGTTTATATTCGTTTATTGGAAATAAATTATATCGTTGGAAAAAGTTGTGATGTGTGCTGCTTGAGGCTTCAACAGGATGACAGTTTCATGTTGCATTCAGTGATCCCTAGGCTGGGCGTATCAGGGTGTTTATTAAAGACCTCAGTTTTAAAATCCTCATGGGAATGTGAGGCGTGTTTTCTGTGTCTATGAGTAGAAAAAGTGGAATAAATGTTTGTACTGAAGCTGCAGTTTTTGAAGACACATACAACTACTTCGAACTTCCTTGCTTAAAATACTGCTTCTCTGAACTAAAAAAAACTAGAACGGCATAGTAGACAACTAAATGAAAGAACTTCCCTTTGTGTCACCAACTCTACATGGTTCCGGGACAAATGGGTCTGAAGGGCATTAAATGTTTTGAATGAACAAGGGCAATCAGTGTGAAGACAAGGGACTGACTGACTGCGGCCACCATTTCCATGTTTTAGCCTGTAGTGTTTCAACAATCCTATCTGCTTGTCTGATTCAAAACTACACATCTTACACCTCCATCTCATGTTGAGGTACCTGTGAAATAAATTAAACATCTTATAACTAAACCATATTGGTGTCATTAAAAATTTCAGTTTAAACCTTCAACAGCACTACTTTGATCTTACCTTGTGTAAGCTGTTGAGACCACTGTAATAAATGCTTTTATTCTTGATGGTAAATTTTATACTCGCGCAAAAAACAGCACACATGTAAAATAAATCTTAAACACAGAGATACACAGCAAGCTTTGTTGTGTTGACGTAATTTAAGTAATTCTGCAATCTCAGAAACAATATCAAGCTTATGTGGGAAATCCAAGATTGTGTCATCAAAGGAGTATTTAAAATTCAAGACTGCAGTGAGAAACTGAACATCACACTGGTATCTGATTGCGTATACATTAGTCTAAACTACAAAACTGTTGATAATGTTTTTTTAAAAAACAAAACACTCAAAATCAACTCAGTTTTTTTTGTTTTACTAATAATAATTATTCATCTGTGTCTTTAAACTAACCTAAGCAAAACTACAACTTTCAAAATTAAAACTTGAGGGTAAATTTATTTTAATGTTATTTTTGTCTTCACAGAGGCTGATTTTGTACTGTCAGAATGTTACATCACTTTACATCAAAACCATTTCTTTTGATTTTCTCAGACCAGTGAAAAGATTTCAATATTTTTTAAAGATTAGTAAGGTTACAGTTTTCTCAGAGAAAAGACCTGAAATGAAAAGGATTAAATCTAATGGTCAGAAAGGGAAATATGTATATATACAACTTGTTCTGCCCAACCATCTATTCAACATGCTGATGTGAGCCTTGAGAATTTATCCAAAATTTACTTTATAAAGTTTATTCTGGTGGAATTACCAGAAAACAGATAACACATTCAGGGTGCCAGAGTTGGTTTCAGTTATTTTTGTGTCAAAGATACTTCACTGCTGCTGAAACTATCTCCCATAATACTTATCCTCATTTGAGGAAAAAATCCTGCTGAACAAAAATTGATTTTGGCTGTGGATTGTGGCACCTGAAGTAGATATCAAATTGATTTGGTTGCATGTTTTAACAAAACTCCAATGTGTTTTCCAGCCATGAAAATTTAATGTTTGTATTTCCTGTAGGAACAACATTATGAGGGCTAAAAAAATGCAGGAAAAAGTAACATAAATTAAAAAGCACAACATTTCAGATCACCTACGTGCTTCAAGGGCTTGGAACTTAAAAGATATTCATGGTAAGGTAAAAGTTTGCATGGCTGTATTAAATATACAAAAGTTATTGTACAACAAAAGGAAAGAGGCACTGATTGATTTTTCATGGAACAACCCAACCAACTTCCCTGAGCATGTTAAAGCTTAATGGACACTGGCACAAATTAATTTCTGTGGACATTTGGGAACCCTTGGAGACAGAGCTTGAGGGTAACATGCTTTTCCCTTTCACAAGGATGAGGGCTCATTGATTTTTGTTTATTTGTGTTGAGCTAGTCTTGCCACTGACTCCTCATAGCTGGCCTGAGGAAACTTCTGCTGCCCGACTCCCACAGCCTCCAGACTCACATTGGATTTAAGTGGCATAGACAGATTAACGCACCAAGTATGATTACTCTTCCAATACCCAATGCTTTGTCAGGAGCCATAGAGGCTACAAATAGAGACCCTCGGTTACCTAAGTGCACACAGTACCTGATAGATGGTATCATTTTGTGTGTTACAGGCCTATAATCAGTGACTGACTTTTGCTTGGTGTTTTTTTATGTTCAGGATTAGAGCTTTATGTGAATCTGGGAGGATAACAATGATGAAGTGCTTCAGTGCAATATATTACAGCAGGGTGCTATCATCGGAGAGTGTGAAAAGGTATCATCAGCGGAGTGGAAGAGGTGCTATTGTCAGGAAAGCTACTCCAGCTTCATACTTGAACAGCAGGCATCCCACAAAACCTGATGAAATGATGTTTTAGGCCTGTTATGGAGTTTAGAGGGGAAAAAAACTTAATGCAGGCGACTGAAAACATAGCATGCTTTGTGGAATTGAATGTGCAGCCTTGGGTTTTAGTTAAACAGTCGTCAAGGAGCAGAGTAGGAATGTTAAAAAGAAAAAACAGATTGAATGCTGAAAAGAAAAATTCAGAGTCAAGACTGCTGTATAGATAAATCACTCACTTGTTAAAACATACTTTTTATACAATAATGTAATGTCAGAAACAAACTGAAGTACTTCTATATGGGCTAAACATGGTCCTGAAAGTCCATTGGAGCAAAAACTGACACTTTAATCTTAGTGATGAAGTTCACTGGTGCATGACAGCTAAATAATACACTGATAACAGTACAGATTTTATTGATATGTCTTCAAAAAGAAACCAAGGCAGCCACCTCAGCACAAAAATTTTCTGAAAATACAGAAATACAAGCCACTGGTGTACTGTAGAGAGGCCCAGAATAGCACAAAAACACCCTGAGATCTGCCTTTTTTTCCCCCAGAGGAGACATAGCGCAGGTGTAAATAGTAAAATAAATGATGGCTGCATCCCATTTAGCTGTGTCTGTTTCAAGGTCCTGCTATTATGTGGCTCTTGTTGGGACGCTGAAACAAAGCTTTTGTTAAAATCGATAACACCAGTTCAATTCAGGACAGATTTACAGAGCGCCAATTCACGGCATAAGTCATCTTAGGACATTTCACCAGTGAGGACCAGGACACCACGATGAGTTTTTGAAAGTTTTATGATGGGGATGAGTATTGAATGCGAGGGTGAAGATGGATGGGGGAGGAGAAGACGTGATTTGCCTAAACTTACTATAGAGCCCAGATGGAGAGGAGAGGAGGAAGATCGAGGAGATGAATGGATGTGGAGAGGTTGGGGTAGAGATGAGGTAAGAGAGTGAAATGAAAAGAGATTCTTATTTTGAATTGGCAGACTAGATGCTGAAATGCTGAAATGCTTTGGAAGGGCTAGCTGGAAACAGGCAACATATTAGCTAACTTTACCTCAACTTACTTGGCATTAGCCATTAGAAGATAAATATAGAAGTAATATTCTAGTACTGGTAAAGAAATAAACCACATGTGCAGCTGTTACTTTGTATTTGTTGTGCTAAGTGTATTTTTCAATATCTTCCCAATATTTTATCAGTGATGCCTTCCGCAGAAAGAGTTACATAGTTGAGGTTTTCTATTGTGTTTTCAGACAGTTCATTGCAGACTTGCAGGCCTGTGTAAAGCTGCACATAAATGGGTGTGCCACAGAGATATAAGTCTTTACTTATTAATCAATTTTGTCAATCAAAAGACTATGAAAACCTCTTTACGTCTCCATTCATTCCTCCAGCAACATACTACCTTCAGTCTGATATTGTTCAAACCCTCCACATTAGTATCAACTTCACTGAGAAGTTTCCAGATCCATTAAATTTTCACATGCCCTTGTATAACCGAGTTCTAATACTCAGGGATTTACGTTGTTGTTGTCTCCTCCTGTATCGGAGTTAAGCCTTGTTAAAGCTGTAGCTCAAACTTTCATAAAGCTAAGATGTCTGTATGTCCTCCCTACATTTCAGTAGTTTAAACTTTAATATGTAATGAAACTTTCAGACTTCCCCCTATCATGAAGGGAAAATGATATTCTAGTGTGATGTAGCTCTGGTCTCAACTCCACAGTGCAAAAGGAAATAGATTTCCGTGTGTCCGACCATCAGTCAGTTATTTTTAAAGCTCTGCCAGCCCCTTTCTCAGCTGTGCATTGCACTGGATCTCTCTCTTGCATCTTTAACTTCTGGGAGGCTTTGAAAACCTTGTGTCAAAGCTTCAAAGTGACTTTCATTCACTGATATCCCATCTAAAAATGATCGCTTTTCTAGGGCTGTGTTTTACACAGCAGAAATAGTTTCTAGGCTTAATTCAACGGTGGTGGAAATAACACTCCACTGTTCACTCAAGATCCTGGGCTGATACAGAAGCCGGTGCTGCTGGATTACTTCCTGCCATTCTGACCAGTGACCAGAGACTAATGAGGCACATGTTTCCTTGGTGGTGGTGGTGTTGTTCCCACCTGATTCTACAGCAAGGATTTGTGAAGGTGAACTGGGACCATCTTGCCGATGTTGCTGTCTGCAAAGTTTTAAAGTTTTTCTCCAGGGACAGCAGGTGAGGTGAACTTGCAATTTTGGCAAGTAAGCCATTTCTGAAACTTTCCAATTTAGTTTTTGAACAATACACAGAATTGGGGGGCTCCCTTGATTAAAGTATCAAATAATACAATATAAATGGATTCAGGTAGAACTCTTGTTTTAATCCTTTCATATCTTGGAAAAGTCTTTGTCTGACTGAATTCTTTACTTGACTTTAAGATGTCTGCTGTAAATTGGTTCACTTCTATCTTCCTCGTACTGTACAACCTTTTCCTTTCAAATTGGAAACTCATCAGACAGTAATCCTCTGCAGACAATAACGGGCAGGGTTCCTCAAAGTTCAGCCTAAGGTCCCATACTTTCCTGTATTAGGACAGTTTCTAGTGGCTACATTTTATACAAGTTATCGATTTGCCACACATTCAACTCTCCTTTTCTCCACTTTTATGCTTTTGAGTGTAACTTTCGGCCCTAAAAATTAATCATCCGTTAGATCAAAGCAAGTCATTACTGAAGAACCACTTCTGACAATCAAGGCGTCAGTCAGTGTCTTTATTCTCTATTTAGTGCATTATGTTTACTGTCTATCATTTTATTTGAGTGTTTAAAAGGATTCACTGTCAAAGTGTATTCAAAAAAAACATACCTGATGCCTGTAATGTAGTGCATGCTACATACCTATATGACATTTGCATGATTCAACAGCTGACGATGAAATGTCCAAAATTTCACAATTGAGAGTCCAGTACATGGGAAGCAGTAAGGGAATGATTTTGGACACAGGCAGTCTGCAGCCACTCTCAAAGCCTATGGCAATTTCCCAGAAACAGGACTGAGCTTATTTGAGGTACTGGATAAACCACTTTACTGGAACTTACTGGATCATCAGCTGATGCACACTGACTCCAAAAAATCTTTTTTTCCCATGCACAGTGACAGGAAAAGGAGTATCACAAACCTTGAAAAATGATCCTTTATATAATCAGAATGTGATGCACTAAAACAGTGAAAGTTTTGAAGGTCCTGTTTAAGTGTTTCTTTTTTATATATTACCTCATTAATGTGGATCAAGTTAAGTCAGTCAGGACTCTTAAGTTTTAGCTCCTCAGTTAAGACTGCTAATGTTCTTTCTCTGTGAAGCCAAAGTATGTGGACAATTTCGGTACTTCATGGTTCAAGTATGGAAACTTTTTGATGTATGCAGTGGTATTGTGATGCCTGCTCTGGCACATGTGCTGCAGAAAGTGCTGATAGTATTGCTAGACACAATTTCTTCATATCTGCGTATATTGGTCATCATATTTGTCTGTACCAATATAACCGTGATAGTCCAATATTTGGCGATATTCTCCACTGATAACCATTTTTTTCCGCCATACTTTACTCCAAAAGGTGACTAGACAAAGTCTTTCACTAGTATGGCTTCAAAGTACAATTTGTTACTGTCACATTATCTACTGCTGTAACATAAGAAAAGCTCAAAAAGCCGAAGGGTGTCTATGATGCTAACTTTCAGTGCTCATGTTTTCTGTAATAGAACTCAAGATCCATTAAAAACTGGAGCCGCAAATCACCTGAAGCACAGTCATCTCCACTGTTTGGAGTCCGGAAATGTATTAATTTCAAGTAGACAACTGTAACTCTCGGTACTCTCGCCTCATGTCTCTCTAACATCTGACAGCTGACAGAAGGAATCACCTCTTCATTTCCCAGTCGTTCCATCATTGATAGGTGTTTGTCAGCACAGATGGATTAAGTGTAGTTCCACTGAGTCTGCTGGCTAGAATGCAACACCGAATTCATGTTGCACAAATTGTAATTGTTCCTCTGAGACTATTGTATGTCACCCTGTCTTTGTCTGTCCCATCTTTTCTAAACTGTTCAGCTAACCTAAAAATGATCTTAAAAAGCACACCTCTTCTCACTATCCTCCCCTGCTGAAGCATCCCTGACAAGGAATAAACTGAACTTTAGACTGAAGCATACTTCTTTTCTTTCTTTCTTTTTTATCACCACAACACATACAGCACTCTTTGGATACATTCCAGAAGGAGCTTTCTCTATGGATTTTATCGAATGAATGACCTTTTAATGTGCTCTTTTTACCTTGTGCAATTCTGTATACTTTGCCATGGTGTTTGTTTTATACCCTGTCCTAGACAAATAAAACTTTAACCTCTGGGATACAAGTGAATAAAAATATAATGGAAGTTAGCCAAGGGTGAAAGAAAAGCCTAAAGTAATATGGACACAGACTGAACACTAATATTAAATAAATAAGTTGTCAGTGCAGTGCTACATACTACTCTCTAAAGACAGTTTCCACAGTCAGCCAGTGTCCTGCACACAGTGTGTGCTATTAACACATTATTGTTACATACATGACATATTAGAGATGACCTTTAAATCTGCAAACTAAACTACAAAGGTCAAAACTAAAGGTCAAAACTGAACAATTAGTTTGCAAGAGCACCGAGTTCTTCTATCCAGATGTCCAGTGTGGGAGCACTAAGTTGTAACACTGCAACAGCTTGTATAAACTGGTGTTTTTCTGTACATTAGTGGATAGGTAGTACAGTTTTATTACCAAGTGGAAGCTTGTACTGCTGTAGAGAGACGAAAGAACGCAAGCTGGAATAGAGCTCTGTGGGACATTTTAAGGAGCCGCGTGCTTCTGAGAGATGAACTGTCTAACAGACAAAGGTCTATTAGAAAGATGGGATCTGAGACAGTGCAGTACAGAGCCAGATACCCACCTTAGTGCTTAAGTGAGTCCATTAAAATTTCATGATCAAATCTCAAATGCTGAACTAAGGTCTAAAAAATAAAGGCTGAGCAAATCTCTTGGCTGCAGCCATTTTGTCTGTGTGCTCTGAGGTCACCGCATATCTAAGGGGAATTTATAGAGGAGTTGTACATGGGAGATGCTGTGGTCTAATAATGCTTCCTGAACATATTCGAGAACTACATGACTGAAAGACACTGCAAAACTGTTGAAGACATCGCAAAAGTTTAGAAGGTAATCAACCTCAGGTTGTATCGTTCATATCTTTTGTATTCTCTTGACCATTTCAGAGGTGGTCAGTAATGCCAAATGAGTTTAGTAGAAAAAGTCCGAGGACTGCACATCTCCCGCCCTTGTTTAAGTAAATCTGAATAATGGGTGGGTCACTGAACAGGCTGCAGGACAGCAGACATAGCCAAAGTTCACATTGTGCCTTGAGAAATGTTCAACTAAACCACTAGACTGGATGAATACATTAAAAACCAAAGCAAAGATGCTCAGGGAGATTAAAACTGCAGCTAATGTGTGAAGATGTAATTTTTTTTAACTTTACTTTTTTAATAATTCACACCAAGGAGCAGAATCGACTTACACATCTGAGATTTGCCAGTGAAGATACCAAGATTTTTTAGCACCTTGGCTGAAATTGGCTCCTGCAGACAACAATGCAATCCAGTGTGTGTGTGTGT
The DNA here is from genome assembly GCF_021347895.1 of Acanthochromis polyacanthus. NCBI lineage: Eukaryota > Metazoa > Chordata > Actinopteri > Pomacentridae > Acanthochromis > Acanthochromis polyacanthus. Next base: position 12,935,735 of record NC_067113.1, on the reverse strand, counting down.
GTGTGTGTTGGTAAATGTGTATTAGCAGGACATTTCGTCAGAATACACGCCGACAATAGAAGGACATTTTGGATTAAAAGACAGGCCATGTCCTGCTAATTCTGCTAAGTGTACAAATGTTTCTATTGGTCCACTAACCCCCAAAAGCAAAACAAAAAACAATAACAAAAACAGGAAGACCTTTTAATACACATCAATCTATTTTTTGTGTATAATCTGTGTATCCCCACAGCGCCCCCTATGGCATGTTGTGTAATAGCAGGACCTCATGAATATTCACACAGTGTGTATTATTCTGAGCTTCTGATTGGTTGTCTGCCAGAAGGTCCTGCTAATTCTTACACAGTCCTTCTTATTCACATGTGGCTATTTACACAGGGTATATCACATGCACACACAAATAAGCATCAATTCTGATCAAATATTAAGACTTTGAAACATTATCAACAATAAAGTGTGTGATAAGTGAGCGGCTGATGGGAAATGTAAACTTAAAAAAGGTATCATCATTCAGCCACCACCATATTTATGATGAAATGCATAACAAATCAAGTTAATGAAATACATTAAAATGTATGTTAAAACCCTGCAAAGCTTGGTGGGAGACATTTGACTGTTGCCTCTAATTAAAGCAAATTTATGATAAAGTATTTCTTTGAAAGGTTGAATGAAAGTAACAAAATATAACTGAAGCACATTTTTTTCTTGTTCTTGATTAAATTAAATGTTGTGCTCTTTAGAAAAAGAAGGAATTCTCCTTCTCTCATACCTCCTCCTCTTGTATCAACTTGGTACATTCCTGTAAGTTCAGGTGTAAGCCATGAAGTGTTAACTGAACACATTTCATCCTGTTGCTGGTGTGGAGGATAAGGAAAGACCCACAGAAAACCCTTACGCATATCATTTATATACATATTGTCATGTAATTAAGCATAATAGTATAGGCTACTTGATGATGTTTGAATACACTGAAGCACCTGATTTGTGACAGCTTAACTTGTTATTAGCAAGCATGCTCATCAGTGAGCAGAGTTTAAAGGTGAAGGTAGCTCACAGATACTAATCCTTAGAATTACGATCATTTATTTTATTTAAAGATTTGTTATGCTGTTCATAGAAAATGACAGACCTGATACTGTTTCTGAATTCATACAGCATGTAAATATACAGTAACATTAGGTCAATAATTAAATAATTACCAGAATAGATGTGAAGTTGAAGAGCAGAGCATCCCAAACACAACTGACTGGTGGATGTAAAATGCACTCCAGGCCTGAAGGGACAATATCAACATCAGCAAAGGAAGTGGAACTAAAAGATCACAACCAGTGCTTCCACAGGGACACAATTTACCTGGGCACTGTCTCATCCAGCATGCTTTAAAATGTTTTGCTGATCACCAGTCCTTCCTTTTGATCCTGGTGATCAGCAAACATTTGAAAGCATGCTGGATGAGACAGTGCCCAGGTAAATTGTGTCCCTGTGGAAGACACAGCTGCTGTTTGGACCGTGAGGACGGCAAATGGTAGGACTGAATAAGAGGACTTGAAATGTTTTATTTTGTATGAAGAAATTGAAGTTTAATTTAAATGAATTTGGTTCACATTCAAAAATTATTAAGATTGAAAGTCAATTTAAGTTTATTTAGTAAATGTGTAAATTTAATTTCTTTGATTTAAAGAACATATGATATTTGAAAAACAGTAATGTGTGTGTCATTTTCTAATCTATTAAAGGTTATCAACCTGTCGACTTTCATTCCATCTTTAAACCAAAATTCATCAATAAAACAAAGAAAGAAGACTGAGTTGTCCCTTTGTGTTCCTCCAGGCCAAACAGGGCTTTTTCACAAGTTTGGGCAAAGCTGTGTTGAAACACGTACCAGAACTTGAAAATAGATTATACATAAGTAGATATATGAATAATTACAGTATAAATTCCTCAATCTTTTTTCTTTTTCTCTGAACCAGTCCAGTTGAGTATTACATGGGACCTGTGTGTCGGCATGCTTAACTTTCATTCTTCCATACTTGCTTTTTTACAACTCAGACCTCCTAATGCTTGCACCTTTCATGGTGAGGATTGCACAGGACCTGTGTATGTTTACTGTACACCACTGTGGAGTATTCAGGTACACAGGTCCTGTGCACCATGTAAGGTGTCGGCATTAGGAGGTCTGAGTTTATAAATAGCAAGTATTAAAGAATGAAAGTTAAGTGTGCAGACACACAGGTCCTGTGTAGTACTCAACTGGACTGATTCAGACGTTAGAGGGACTACGTGTTTTGTACATTAGAAACAAACTCACATTCAGTGATTGTTCTGTCCGTTTAAGATTTCCAAAGAGTGGGCTGCTGATGTGGACGCATGCAGTTCTTTTTCAGACCTCATACCAGAGGTAATTTTGATCTCCAATTATTTTATACCATAGAAGTACGAACTCTGACAACCCTGGATCATTTGAGCAAGGTACACATTGTATCTTCCTAATTTCTTAGTTTCTCTGTTGGAGCACATGGCAGAATAAGTTGGTTTGGCATTGGTAGACAATTAATTTCACCTGTTCAATTCTGTAGCTTGTCCCACTTATGTATGTTTCTTTATGAGTGTACATTTTAAAAAGGGAATAAATAGACATATCAAGTGCACGATTTATAGCCAAGAAACATTGGCACAACAAATAATTGTACCAACACAAACTTTCTTACTTTAAAAAAAATGTTTATTTAACAGGCAGTGTTTGTTTTCTCTGATGACTTTTTTTTTCTAGTTTCTCTGGAAAGTGATAGGAGAGCAAAAAACACATTAGTGATCTCCCATGGAGGCTGCTACAGTCATGTGACATTTTGGGGAACACATCAAATAGCAAAACTGGCCACTATGATTGACACACAGCAATGCAAGAAGGCAGAAGATACTGCTCTGGCTGTTTGTTCTATTCAAAACATCAGAGATTTTGTCAGGAATCGGGGTGTGACTTTAAAAAGAAAAGGAAGTCCTATATAAAATATTGAATGTGATGATTGTCCACCAGTGATGTCAATCCAGAGAAATGGAATATTCAGAGTTAGAGCATGAGCAATATCTGTATTTTTGGATGACATCACTGGTGGACAATTTAGATATTTCAGCTTCTGGGAGTGAGAGGAGAGCTGACAGTGTTCTAGCTATATGGGCAAACTAGTTTTTAACAGGATATGTACAGTTGTCATAAGTTTACATACCCTGGCAGAATTTATGATTTCTTGGCCATTTTCAATGAATATGAATGATTCCACAAAAACTTTCTTTTCACTCATGATTTGTGGGTAAGTGAGGCCATTTATTGTCAGAGAACTGTGTTTACTCTTTTATATCATAATGACAACAGAAACCACCCAAATGATCCTGATCAAAAGTTTATATACCCCAATTCTTGGTATTTAACATCAAAGACAGCTTGAAGTCTTTTGTGATAATGCTTCACCTGGCCTTCTGCATACCTCCACATTAGCAGGAGGAAGATAAGGCCTGAAATTGGACTCATCTGATCACAGAATGTTCTGCCAGTTCCTGGTTGTCCTACTCTTGTGTGCTTGGGCTAACCTCTCTCTTATTAATCAAGGGCTTCTTGACAGCCTTGTAGGACCTGATGCAATGTTACGGTCCCTCCCTTCTCTGTGCTGCAATTCTGGCCAGCTTCAGCTCTGGCTGAGTGGAGCACAATCACTCAATCAACAATCAGCAGCTTTTAAAACCTGGCTCACCCTACCACTCGGTGCTGGGTCATTGCTTCTGTCTCAGTTGCTCCTGCTGCTGCTGACACTGCACCAAGCCACTCTGTCTCGGATTGTCTCTGCTCCTGTTGTTCCTGTTGGCTCCCTGTGAGCCACACTCTGCCCTGGCCGGCTCCAGCTCTGGACTCTCCCTGCCTGCTCTGTTCTTGGAGTTTCTCCCACCCCTCTGTCCCTGCCTCGACCCCGCCACCGATCCCCGTTGCACTCCCGCAGCCCCGTCCTCACTGCATATTTGCAGCCCCGCTCTCCGCTGCACGCTCCGCAGCTCAGTCGCCCGCCGTCACTACCCGTCGGCTCTCTAGACTGCCTGCCTCCTTCCCTGTTCAGACTCGTGGATCGTGAGTCCAGCCGTTTTGTTTAAGTTTAGCTCGTTGCCCATGTAGTGGCCCTTTCAGTTTACAATTCCTTGTTCTGTTAGTGCTCTGTTTAGTTCTTTGTTAAGTTCGTTATTTCTTGCATGAAGTTTGGTTTTCCCCTGTCTTGTGCTTGTTTATTAAAAATCCGTTCAGAGAATCTGCCTGCCTGTTGTGTGCCTATAACAAGCGATGATCTAAAAGTCATCCACGTACAGTGCTGGTATTACACTGGACACCAGTTTTGTTTGACCACTGCTGCTGAAGCTCCTGTGATGTCATGCTGTGGTTTTCCTGCACGTGCAGATCAGGATGCTGTCATTTCTTGCTGAAGAAACCCTTGAACGCCAGATCTTGGGTTGTCTTCTAAGCTGTTTGTCTGTTTTTCTTCATAGTATATTCAACTGCTGAAGGACTGCATCTGCACTTACTGGCTATCAGGTGCCAGACAGACACTTTCTGACAGGGAATCTGAATCTGTAGAAGCATTTCCTGCATTAGGTTCCTTGGTTTTAGCCATTTTTGTTTAGTGTTGCTGAAAATTGTGTTTGAAAAAATCGTCCATCTAATCTACCAAAACCAGTATAGGTGTGTGTGCATGTGAGTGTGCATTGCCCCAGGTCGCATGTCATGGCCACTTCGTGGAACATCGGCAGCTCCGCCACAGCGTCAGGGATCAGTATGCGTTTCTTTTGTTGCTGTTGCTGTTCCTCATCATTGCTGTTGGTAGTCATAAGTTGTCGTATCCTCTATCGTAGCTGTCGCAGTCGTCATCGCTGTCTCTGGTTGCACTGTCTCACGTTACTGCAGGCTTCATGATTTCTACATGGTTCCAATGCTGTTCCTGAGCTGAAATGCACACTGGAAAACTATGTTGTCCCCACAACTCCTTCAAACCAAATCGATTTAAACATCATCTGCCTTCATATTAATCACATTTCAAGACATTCTAAAGAAGACATTTCTGTGTCAACATGAAGTTCACGTCACTACAACCTTCATGATTTATGTGCTTTCCACATGCTGATCTTGAGCTGAAATGCACACTGTTGGTATTGTTGTACCCTGCATTTCCTTCAAACCAAAACAAATTAAACATCATTTGCCTTCATATTTATCCATTTCAAGTTATTCTGAAGACGAAATTTTGTTTCAAACATGAAGTTCACGTGACTGCAGCCTTCATGATTTTCATACACTCACAATGCTGTCCCTGAGCTGAAATGAATACTTTGGTAAAGTATGTGTCCCCAAAATTCCTTTAAACCAAATTGATTTAAACATCACTTGCCTTCACATTGATACCATTTCAAGTCATTCTGAAGATGAAATTATGTGTCAACATGAAATTCACGTTATTGCATCCTTCATGATTTCTACATGCTTCAAATGCTAATCTTTGAGCTGAAATTGCACTTTGGTAAAATATGTTGTCCCCACCATTCCTTCAAACAAAATTGATTTAAACATCATTTGCCTTCATATTGATCACATTTCAAGTCATTCTGAAGAAAAAATTTTGTTTAATTTCGGTCCAGAGGAGGAGAAGGAAGGAAGGGGTCAGCCAGGGTCTTTGTTTCTTAGGGGGTGAGGGTTGTTCTGGACCCCGCAGGTGGGAGAGGGTGGTCAGCTCCTTCGCTGCTGCTGCTGCTGCTTCTTCTTCTTCTTCTTCTTCTTCTTTGTGTAGCAGTGGCATAAGCGGGAAGTAGCAAATTACGCAGCCGGAACACACGTGAATCAGACACCGTTGGCATACCGTGTTTGTATTGACGTCTTGCTCCTGGGGCAGACCAGGCACCGTTTCCTTTATTTCCTAAGGCTGACCAGAAGATGCATGTGGTCTTCGTCTTCGCAGTGTCCCCCATGCTACGTTGGAGGCCTGGCAGCAGCAGCAGCAGTAGCAGCAAACTCTCTGTTGCAGACCTTCGGCACCCTGGAGGTCTGCAATGGAACCATAACTGATTTAACGAGCCATTCGCAGTTTCACTGTACCGGCCGTGTGTACTTAGACTTGCATGGCTTAATCTTTGAGACAAGCATATGCTACTGGCAGGATCAACCAGGTAGCCCAGACGGGGACGAGCGTGCGGCACACGCCCGAGCATAGATGATGTCGTGGTGCCTGACAGGGACCAGTTTTATACTTTTTAATCCACGTTTTTACAAGTTATTCAGATTTTTTTTTGTCTTATTATTCCTTCATTTCAAAGGGCGGGATGGCTTTGAAAACAGGTAAAAGTTACAATCAACCACAAGTAATAATAGCCCTGTATTACTAACAATACAATCATTTACTGCAACAAGTGCAGTCACTGCCTGTAATTGCTGTCATAATGGGGCCGAGTAGACTAGGGGCCGACTTGGTATAGGGCCGACTTGGTCGGGGCCGACTTGACTGGGAACCAAAAAGTTGTCGCACATCACTCTCCAACCTGAACTCAGCCCCTGCGCAGGTTCATGACCACATGACAAGCTACCAAAGATGCAACCGTAACACACACGCGCACACTCAAACCAACAACAAAAAAGAGAGAAAGAAAACCTTACCTCTGAACAGGATCAGCCTCTCGTCTACGGTGACATCGGGGCCCGGGACGTACCTGGACACAACCTGGTTCGCCACAGGTCGCACATGTGTCTTGTGGCGGCCAACTTGTTAGAACCGAGGTGTCGCCTGGCCTCTCTGGTCCTTCGGTCATCAAACCGTAGCACGCTGGAGTTCGCTCTGAACGTCTTTAGCGACATGCTGGATCGCAACAGCAGTCGTCCGGTGTCGGGATCCCAGAGGCTCTCGCAGGCCTCACCTCAGGACTTGTAGACGACAAGGGTTAACACAAAAAGCCTACTTTCTACATTACTGTCTTGTTTGAGAAAAACAGGTGTAAAGGCAGAGTAAATTCTAGAGCAGAGCTCGTGATTGGCAAGTCACTGCACATCGGTGAATGTTGGTGTCCTCAAGGTCCAAAGTAGTCCTTCAATAAGTTAGTCCACAAACTATCAGGTGACATTACAGTGGCTATGTACATCTTTTATATACAGACTTTGTATATATGTGACTAAACACATTACAAAGTTTCAGGGACTGATATTTCGCTGCTGGTTTGTCTCTATTTTTGGCCACATGAGGGCAGTAGAGGAGAATGTAAACACAGTTGTAACATATTTATAACTACAAAAACATCAAGAAGATTTCAATGTTTGTCTACTATTTAAATATTGAGCAGGCATAGAATAACATCAGCATTTGAGTTAGAGTAATGCTTGGGCCACTTGATGAATGTCACTTTAATATTCTTTGTAATTTTAGATCTGGTTTGGTTTCCAACAGCTCCTGAGGGAAATCTGGTGCTTTAGCTGCTGAGAACAGCGACTGTAAAAAAAAAACATACGGAGTGTAAAGATGCAAAAAGCTCAGCAGTGAAGTTTCAAAATGCTGTCAGATCAATAATTATCTGAACTTATCACAGGCGACCCCCTTCCAGTGTAAACTACAGAAGGTGTCAGTGGGAGCCTGGCTCCTCTTAATAAGACATGAGCTCCCCTGAAAATATGGTTTGTCAACATACATGGGATCTCTCAGATATTGACACCATGTTATTTTCGCCATGCATTTCCAGTTGTCTGCATCTTCCTTATCATGGATTATCACGTATAATTCATGAATGAGGGTGATTCATCATTAATTGACTAGTTCAATAAAGACACCAGCATGCATGCTGTTCTTGCCATCAACATTGAAAGTCTGGCAGTGCAGTATAGCATCATAAACTTCACACATTTAACTTAAAGATCACAGAAACATGAATTGCATTGGTGCCAGACACAATAAACAAATCACATTTTCATTTGCTTTCTTCTTCTAAATATTCATATTCTCAACGATAGGAATCATTATAAATAAACGCTAAAAAACTGCTTCATAAATGCTTCGTCTGTAGTTTATGACCATGAGAAAATGAAAAAAAGCAGCTGTCCTCAAACCAAAAATGACCACATAGGTCGTTGTACACGCCCGAATTACGACCGAGTGTTACGTTTGACTATGTGACCTCTGGCGGTTGAGTAAATATCGACACTCCGGTGTCGCAGGTGAAACGTCACCATGAACAAACTTTTATCTTAACACTATCCCTATCCCTTTCCCTCACCCTAACCCTAACCATAACCCTAAACCGTGCTGGGAAAGTGAGGGAAAAGCCGTTTCTCGAATTAAATCCCGTAATGCGTTCCTTTTCCCCGTAGGGGCGCTAGCATAAATACGCTCTCATGGGTCGTATTCCGGTGCACGCTACATACGATCAATACGGTCGTATGAATTTTGAGGACTTGTTGGAAAAAGTGAGCTTGCCTGAAAGGTATGGCATCGTTCACAAAGACTCCTTCATATTACACTTAGTCACTTTCTCTATCACTAATATGAAAATATTGATTAGTGCAGATTTTTTAAGAAAAAAGCTGGCTTCACTGCATTTTTGATCGGGACAACAACAAAGCAAGTGTCCATAAGCTCAGACTCGCAGAAGCGACAGCCTTCAGACTGCTAGATGGCCCATAGAGACTCTGAACCTGCTACCATGGCAGTAGTACTGAAGCATCATATTCAAGGTTTGCACACTTGAAAGAACTGCAGCAGTCACGGCAGATGTTCAGTGTGGAGGTTCAGACAACATGGTAGTCAGGGAGGTCACCACCAAGTGAGTGAAGACTCTAATGTGTTCAGTATGGCAGTGCTTCACAGCTCAACCAGCCACAAGCAGACTCTAATACTAACTACCAGCTTCTCCTTTCAACCCTTATAAGCAATATTGTTAGGGTGAATAATGAAATCGAGGTAAAGCTGATGGAAGTGGAACAAGCAATTAGAAACTCAATCAGAAAGTAGCTCAAATCTCAATCTGCTCATTTGTATTAAGACAGTTTAGTTGCTGTACATCACAACAGCGCTCTGCAGTATTCAATTTAATAGACTGCAGTCTTTATTGCCCAACACGGGCACATTTGGTCTGTAGAGTGAGGTTTAGAGGACAGCTCTGAAGAGCTTTCTGACATTTTTAAAGATATCATGTCTTGGCTCTTCGTCTTCACCATTAGTTTAATGAGGTCCTCTATAAGCTGAGGGATTCATTTGAAAATGATGTAGAAAAATTCTTCCCCTACAACGCAATTTTCCAAAAACACTTTAAAAAGTGAAATCATTAGTCTTGTTAATATAATAGTTTGTGAAAAAACACAATCAACATCTCTAGGTGCATTTGGTAATGTATGGGTGGACAACAGTCTGCTTAATGTGTTCCACATGGTCTTATGGATATTCAGCTGAATGGAAGATGTCAGCAAAATAAACAGGGTTAGGTGGATATTTGGCACCACAGGTTGTAACTCATGACTTTATTAGCAGAAAATTATGAATTTGTCACTGCTTTGATGATCAGCCAATAATAAATGGTGGTAAAAGACCAACTAAATCTGTGTTAAGAATAATGCAACAGCAATTACTTTGTCTTTTTGTGATGAGTGGAATATGAGATTGATATATACAGTCAGTGCACGAGAACTGCAGTCAGTTAGCTTAGCACAAAGACTGGAATCAGTGGGAAACAGCTAGCCCTGCTCTGCTAAAGGTTAAACAACATTTAAACTTGCAGTGTGGAGCTTCTGTCTCACCTTTCTGGACAGTGATAAAAAATCCACAAACATTACTGTGTGCCTCACTGTCACTCCCCTTCTTTTTTAGACTTTAATCTTGTATCTAAGCGCTAATTATTCTTTTTTACCTGTAGAATCAGAACTTTTCTTGAACACTTCTTAGATTTTTCCACCATACTCCTACTTGTTGCAGACAATTATGCCTACATCACTACAGCTGCTCCCTACTTCATCTCGGGCAAAAGAAATATTTGGTCACTGACAAAATCTACAGGAATGTGCCACAGACAGTTGATTTAAATTCTGGTACTCTGAAAAATACAGAGAAATTTACCTTGTGCTGATAGGCTTAATCAACACTGTGTGTGGGAAATTCATTTATATATGAAACTCCTGCATTCTAGCTTTAAACCTGTTAAGCAACACAGGTGTTCACAAAGTTCTGAGACTGTGTTATATATCACATGATTTAAATTTAGTCACCTGGTGAGTAGGGTGGAACTCGTGTTGCTTTGGATAAAAAAACCCTGCATTGATTGCTGTTCTGGGACCAGGTGCTCACTCTACACAACCCAGTGAATGTCGAGAAAACAACAGACGTCCCCCTAACTTGATGTGCCTTGTCCAGTCTTGGAGTCTGCAGGTCTTCCGATGTAAAAGCTGTTGTTTCTTCACTTAAGGGTGACCACAGAATGTGAAGAACCACCTCTCATCAGCAGTTCTGATATTTTTACATGAAGGTTGGATTCTTCTGTATTTCTGCTGCCGACTGACACAGAATGTAATGTTTTCTTCCCTTTTCCTGTTTGGGGTAAACAGTCAGTTTATTCATCTTACTCTTGGCACTAAGGTGAATAAGCATGTGTTCCAAACAGCAAAGCACTCCTACGATAACAGGTTCTTAGTATATTCCTTTAATTAAATTACTTACGACCAACTCTTTTTGATAAATTAAAAGCTACAGTGACAGAGAAAGGATCATTTGGAGGAGAAAAAATAGTAAAAGACAGCCTGCTTAGCCTCGGCCATATGGTCATTTTAAAAATATATAGATTTTTTGTGTGTTTTCACCTTTCATTCACAGTTTCAGGTCACTGAAAACTGATCTTTGGCAAAACATCTTCCAGAGTGACGATTATCAGAAACTGTCTTTGCGGTGTTGACAAAAAAATGACTTTTGTATTCGATTACATAGACCACAGTGTTCACTTCCTGACTAACGGTATGTATAAAAATTGGTTAACTGCCATTGTCAACCAGCAGTGTCTGACTCCTCCCAACTCCTGACTAATCTAAAAATAAGCAAAGACATAGAATGTGAGTTAAACAGGACTGTCACATGAAGGAGCCCACCTGTTGCTTTTAACAGCCGTACACCCAATTATGTCCAACTTTAAGCCTTGATCCAATTTAAAAGAGTGAACTACATAAAAGCTCACCCTCCATACATTTGTCATGAAAAGGGAGATAGCTTATAGAAAACAAAACTGTTTTTTGTACTTACCTGTGATCCTTTTCTGCTGTATAGTTGGACATCTTAACATGGGGTTCTACAGGAATTGATTTACTTTGGAGTCAACTTCAAGTGGTCATTTGAGGAACTACAGTTTTTGACACATTCAGGTGGGCTTATTTGTTTCTGCCTCAGACGTTGCTGCTTTATCACTGTGGAGAATATTTCCGAAGCAGGGGTGAAACACTGAACTAGATCAAGATTAAACAACATTTAAATTTGAAAACATATCTTTTCCTGACTTATTAAGGGTTCACAACTGATCTGTAAAGCTTTAGTAAATGACATTCAAAGGATTCAGTATCAGACACTGGTAGCAAAACCAAACTGAACAGTTTCAGCAACACACAGTTTTTAGCAGCTAGTGTTTACAATTAGACTTTATATTGCATCATACATCCACCTAATGGAGGGTGTTTGTCATCACACACTGGTTACTTACTGGTTTGTGTTACTCTACACAGATTAAGAAGTGCAGAGTTCAGTGGAGACTGTCTGAGTACAGTTTGATCCAAGGCCAAAGGACAGAGGCAGGCAATTTAAGCTATTCAACATCTTGGGCCACTTCATGACTTTTTAATGTTTTCTATTCTGTTTCTATTTTATAATTCAGCAGCATGGCAGTATACTACAGGGAGGTGATGTGTCATTAAAGAGGAGTTCAGCTCGTGGCTTTTGACTCCATCTACTGGTCAGTCGCTCGCTTTCATGTTTATATGTACAAGCTGTAGCTCAAGGAAGTGCAAGAAATAAAAGAAATTCACTGGAGCGATATGTAAATTAGAAATCACTTCAAAGGAGAGCGTGTGCAGCAGGCAGAATAAAAATCAAAAATAATGTCCGGACCAGGCGAAGCAGAGCAAAGACTTGAGTGCGTTCTCACACAGAGCTGTCTGGGTTTCTTTAGGTGACACTGCTGTAATCTCACAGCAGACATCACATTCTCCACTGTTCCACTGTGCCCTGCTTCACCCGCCAACGCACCATCAAAAATGTAAAACCATGGCATAGAACCAGAAGTGGAACATAGCTTGCGGTAAGGGGAAGAGCAGAGAGGGAATAGTGCTGGTGATGGCGCGTCTTACAGTCAGAGTACTGTAATAACAAAACCCTGCTGTGAGCAAAGCAGCCCTTTTATGGATGTGGCATCCATAAAAAGTGGGGGGCGTCTGACGAGCATCGGAGGAAACTAGTAGGGGTAGTTATAAATTACTAAGTGAATCTTGCAGACATGCACACATTAATTGACCTAAATAGCCAGAAGTCTCACAAATTGCTGGTTTAAGAAAGAAAATCTATTAATGGAAACATTACAGTTTTGATTCAAACAATAAGAAGCACTGAAATGAGAAACAACTCATTCCTGGTTAATTAAGTCTCATTTAAGTTCTACACACCTGTCTGACAGTTGTTTCCTGGAAAGCAACCACACAAAAGGAAGCATTTTCACAGATCAGAAAAAGTCACGATGGATTGTAAATGACATAAAGAGCTCTAACTGCAGAACTATGCTTCATTACAGAAGTAACCATTGGTTTAGTAATGCTCTTCCATGGAGCTGAGGATCTCACAAAAGGGCAGATTACATAGAAAGGTCTAAATTGAAACTTCTAAAACTGGGACTGTGTTTCCAAATGGTTGTATTTATATAGCGCTTTTATCCAAAGCGCTTTACATGATGATATGTCACATTTACCCATTCACACACTGATGGCAGGAGCTGCCATGCAAGGTGCTAACCACAACCCATCAGGAGCATATAAGGGTTCGGTGTCTTGCTCAGGGACACCTCGACATGAGCACAACAGGCCGAGGATCGAACCGGCAACCTTCCAGTTACAAGACGGCCACTGTACCCACTGAGCCATGCCGCCCCCAAATGACAACCTTTGGTATTTGAATCAGATCTCTGAAACCGTGGCACAGGTACTGCATTTTAACAAATCTGTTGACTTTGCCATTAATTAGTGGTAGAAACACTGATCCCCAATAACAACATTTTATTTGTTTTACAGTGAAAACAGGACAGGGAAAAAGAAGAAATCGAAGGCAGGTTAATAATGGTTGATGTGTTAGAAGCAGGAAAAATGGACAAGTGCAAGGATTTGAGTGAGTTTGACAAGGGCCAAATTGTGATGGCTAGAGGACTGGACCAGAGCATCTCCAAAACTGCAGCTCTTGTGGGATGTTCCCAGTGTGCAGTGGTCAGTATCTATCCAAAGTGGTCCAAGGAAGGAACAGTGGTGAACCAGCGACAGGGTCATGGGTAGCCAAGGTTCATTGATGCATGTGGGGAGGAAGGCTGGCCCATGTGGTCCTATCCCACAGACAAGCTACTGTTGCTCAAATTGCTGAAGACGGTATTGTTGGTTCTGATAGAAAGGTGTCAAAATACACAGTGCATCGCAGTTTGTTGCATATAGAGTTGCATCGCCGCAGACCAGTCTGTCGACCCCTGTCGTCTGTCGAAAGGCCAGCAATGAGCACGTCATCATCAGAACTGGGCCATGGAACAATGGAAGAAGGTGGCCTGGTCTGATGAACCTCATTTTCTTTTACATCATGTGGATGGCCGTGTGCGTCACTTACCTTGGGAACACATGGCACCAGGATGCAGTGTGGGAAGAAGGCAGGCCGGTGGAGACAGTGTGATGCTTTGGGCAGTGTTCTGCTGGGAAACCTTGGGTCCTGCCATCCATGTAGATCTTACTTTGACATGTATCACCTACCGAAACACTGTTGGAGACCATGTACACCCTTTCATAGAAACGGTATTCCCTGATGGCTGTGGCCTCTTTAAGTGCGATAATTTGCCATGTCACAAAGAAAAAATGGTTCAGGAATGGTTTGAGGTGTTGACTTGGCCTCCAAATTCTCCAGATCTCAATCCAATGGAGTATCTGAGGGATGTGCTGGACAAACAAGTCCGATCCATGGAGGCCCCATCTGCATACCTAAAGGATCTACTGGAAACATCTTGGTGTCAGATACCACAGCACACCTTAAGGGGTCTAGTGGAGTCCATGCCTTGACGGGTCAAGGTTGTTTTGGCAGCAAAAAGGGGGACCAACACAATATTAGGCAGGTAGTCATAATGTTATGCTTGATTGGTGTAGGTACTACACCTTTGCTTCTCTAGAATATGCAACTCTATGACGTACTCTCCTCTCTCTCTCTCTACTCACTCCTATTCACTGCAGCTCGCCTCACTATGCTCAAACACTGTAGAACTATTGCACTCTCCACAACAAGTTCTGCTATTGGAGTAATTCAGTCATACATGGTATAAAGCAGGAACTGATTCTGAAGAAAAATTAAGGCTCAGAAAGTCCCACTCAGCAAGTTGACAGGTTTGGTTTTGTGTCTAAAATGCCAGAAAGTTGAATCTCTGTTTTTGAGGCTGACATCATTACATTGCAGTTCAAGGTGGAAATGCTCAGCCATGGTGTTGACTGCTTATTTCCCTCATGATATGTCCAAACTTGATTTTAACAGGAGGTATTTAAAGGTACAGGCTGCAATTCTAGAGAAAGGTAGCTGACATATAGCTAGTTAGTATATTTAGATAGCAGGACTTACTTCTGCTCACTGATTTCAGCCTCAGTCTCATCTGTGCTCCTGCCTCTGACCTGGAGAGGAGTGACACAGCTGGAATAGACAAACTATGTTAAGAGCAAACTGACAAATGTGTGTTTATCACATAGACTGTATATAAAGATGGATGTAGCACCTGGCTCCAAAATTGAAGCCCACCCGGAAGTGTCAAAAACTTGCAATATCACGCCGTCCGCTAGGGTTGGCTCCAAAAAGCTTTTGCTCCATGGACCCCAATTCATTTTTGGAAAAAATAAAATTTGATAGACTGATTTTCTACAGCTCAGGATTTTTTTCCCGTTAGTTTTCATGGTCAAAATGAGAGATCAGGTGGCCGATCTTAAAATAAATCAATACTGAATTTTAAATAAATCGTTAAAGCTGGCGGAGCCAGGGGGTGTGGCTATACTTGATAGACAGTCCCATAGACTGTTCCAGTCTGTTTGATGACGCTTTTTACGTCACTGGCTCCAGAAAATCCAAAATGGCGACCAGGAAGTAGCAAAATCAGGGCTTCATTTTCTCGGCGTTGAAACTAACGGGTGACGTCACGGTTAGTGCACGCCTGGTTTAGCATACTTAAATCACTCAATCGGAATGCCACTTTTTACACAGAGTATATATTTTTGTGCTGACTCTTTCATATTCCTGCATGTGAAAAATAAAAGAATAAAAATATAAGACATCTCTACATTCTTGTCACATGCTGCCATGTTGTGAATTGAATTTTAAGCAAAAATATACAGCATGTTATCATGAATATTGTTCTGCTTATCTTAGAGATCATAAAATAAAGAAGCAGGATCTAACAAATCAATGGACACAGTAGTGCCAAGTTTAACTGACGCTGCTTTAAAACAACTCCTAGGCAACTCCGTCTCACTTTGTTAAATACCCGTTTGTCTTGACTCCTCTCTCTCCTCCACTCATATCTCTGGTAGGAGGGACTAACATGAGGAGTCAAGGAGAAAATTCTAGACATGTACAAAGTGGAAAATGAGATGAAGGGAGTCTGTCAGATTTACCAACCTTCTCGCTCCACTGTTCTCCTTTTCCAATAGGATGTGCACAAACTTGAACAAGCACTGGACACGCAGGAATAGCATTGTGTAGATCAGTCAGGCACTTTGTTTGCTTCCCATTTACAGAGCCGGGGTTCTGTGCAAATGTTGGAATTTGTTTCAGCGAACACAGGATGGACAGTTAACAGAGCATGAATAGGTATTCACCGCATTTCACCGAAAGTGGATCAGTATCGCTGACTCTGCCAGTGACACACCATTTGTCTTCCACGCACTCGTCTGCAACATCGTTAACTGGTTCAAGTAAATGTTAAAAACTAAAAACTGGTTGGGTGAGTGGAAAAGCAGGTTGTCTTCCAAAGAGGCAACAGGTTTGCATAATGCAGCCAAAATAATGTCCTATGCATTCAAAAATACCTGCTAAATGTCAGGTTTAATGGCATTTTTTTCGGTTTTAAAGATAACACCGACGACATCAGTATGATATCATCAGGGATACTTTTTCAGAAGTGTTGCTCCCAGTGACATCATGAATAAAAACTTGCCTTCACGAGTAAATTCAGTGGCACGCCCCTTTAAGAAAAAAAACATCACAACATTTAAAGTATTAGTGGAGACCACACGGAGCCTGAAAAACACCAGAGCTCAGCGTCATTACTAAAACTGAATGGCAACAGTTTTATTAAGTTAAGAAATCAACACATTTAAGAAATTTATCTATATACACTAGTTCTACTGTGTGGATTAAAAAAAACACAAAAAGAAGCTTGACACACCAAGCTAATACTCATATACACTTTGCGTTCACATACCCATAAATAATGGTTCAAATTAAAATTACAGGTTGATGTCATCGTTGTCACTGAGCCGATGATGTGCCATGACCTCCCAGGATTTATTTGTTCACGT
Source organism: Acanthochromis polyacanthus (assembly GCF_021347895.1). Lineage (NCBI taxonomy): Eukaryota > Metazoa > Chordata > Actinopteri > Pomacentridae > Acanthochromis > Acanthochromis polyacanthus. The sequence continues at coordinate 12,918,922 of NC_067113.1, read as the reverse complement.
CAAGAACACTGTCACTGAACTGTTCTTAAATATCATAAAGCTACGCTATAAATTACATAAAGCATACCTACCATGTGTTCCATGGGAAACAAAGAAAAGGCAATGGTTTAAGAAATCATTTCTCATGAACAATTGGTAAGCTTTAAAATAAACTTTCAAGCAGTTTCAGTAAGGTCATTTACAAGTGGTAAAAGAGGCAGGGTTTTACCTTTAAAGCAGTCAAACAGTGCTAGCTTTTGCTACTTTGTTCAAAATGTACAGAAAATAACGTCGGTGCAAAACACTTCAGTCACAGCTGCTAGTGGCACAAACCACGGTAAACAACTATGCTGAACTTCACAGGGATGAGCAGGTAAAACATCTGACAGACATATTGTACAGTAGTGACCTTTTGTAGTACAGCAATCCAGTGTGAGAGACCCGCAGAGAACGAATGCACAGCTTTGATTCCAGTGGGGTTAGTGTTTCGGTTCCTTAGTTTTCCTCTTTGTCTCGGCCCTTCTTCTCCTTCTCGTCCTGCAAGGCGGTTCCCAGTTTCTTGATGAGCACAGACAACACCTTGTCCAGCGGGTCCATCACGCCCCTCTGCAGCCACTTGGGAATTGTAGTCCTGGCATGGTGGAAGCCCAGTTTCTGCAAGATGTAGTCCACACCCACAGGGTCGATCTTTCGCCCGGTCCAGGAGATGAGCCTGAAGGTAGACAAAAAGTGAAGTCATTGCTAAACGTGTATCACACACGATCAAGTTCTTCATCCATGTTTGCCATATTTTCTTCGGTCATCTTCACCGTCTATAGTGTCGATCTCCTTCACAGGTGCAATTTTTTTTTCCCCCGTTATAGAGTTTCTGAGGAGTTTTTCCTTTAAAATCAAAGCTATAAGAACAGAGGGTTCATCATACTGTGCAGATTGTAAAGCTCTTTCATTCAAATTTATGATCCGTGACATAAAAATTTGGAGTTTTGGCTGCAACTTGACTTTTAGTTTAACTACAAGTTTTGTTGTTTTTGTGTGGTTACTGACACAAATTTTTGTTTAATTTGCTTGCTCTGACACTGGTATGGCACTATTTTACTCATTCAAATTTCCCCACTTCTATGTAGATTTTTTAGACTGTATTTGACATCTGAGTATGAATAACTGAATGTTTATTATGTAAATGAATGGTTTTAAAATCCAACTGTGAGCATGTAGGTTACATTCAGACTGTGTATGCTATTATGTTGTCAGATAATAGCCAGAAGATTGGAGCTTCAGGTCCTGCAGCTCATATGAATCAATCAGCACCAAACTCAGAACTGCATTGTATCCAAGCTGCAAAGTTAAAGCAGTAAACAATGAGGCAGAACAACAGTATCGACAGACGGCTACAGCTATCTGTACTCTTATTGTTTGTTATATTGAATAAATATGAATAAGTTATTGTCCTCCCCATTGTTTTTTAGTCTCTTTTACAAAAGGGAATAGAGAATTAGTTGGAAAAAGTCCAATAATCTATTTTCACTGCATCTGTGTAGCCCTATTTATTTACTGTGTCCATGGAAATGACAAGGAATGCATCAAAAAAGGTTTGTTAACACAGAAAAGGCTGCAGACAGTGATGAAGTTAACTTTTCTGACTCTGAACTGCATCACTGAACAACTCGCATGTTCAGGCAAGCTTCGAAATTGGTCATCTGTGATGTTGTGAATGTATACAATTACAAAATATTACCACATTTGCTGTCAAAGTAATTTGGTCTCATAAGTCTCCGGGAGCAGAGCTGCTTTCCAGGCTGTGACGTACAGATGTAGAAGCAGCGTTCAGTCGCTCGTCAACTTTCTTGCTCTGCCTTTGACAACATCCAGCTCACTTTGGTTTCCAAGCACCCACACAGCGATAAACATTTTGGCTGCACGGGCTGCCTGCTCCAAACACCACGACAAACACTCTGCTTGTGTGGTCAGCTTAGTTTTGGAAATTCTTCATTTGATATTTTAAGCGACACAGTAGGGTAAAACACTGTGGAAATAGAAATATCTTCCAAACTCTCCTTTCTTTTTCTTGTACTTATCAGGATATTTACTAAAATTAAATCCCATACTTTTCAATGTTGCACAGAAAAAAGAAAATTAATGGTGGCTATTTGAGAACAGGCACTGTGTTATGAATAAGACAGACAGCTAAAACCTGATGTCATTTTCGGTCCAATGCAGGCAGCGTATGTAATGAATAACTCATTTCATTATCTGTTTACTCTTTGGCCATATAGTAAATATGCAATTAATCTTCTGCTATTTTTTTTCCCACTTGATCAGTATTTTAGATTTTCCAGTTCAGTCAGACTTCTGTTTTCACCAGATGGAAACAAAACATGCTAAAGTAAACTTTCCAACTTCTCATAAAAAAAACTTAACTGTGCCAATTACATGAGAATTTTTTAAAACTTGAACTGAGAGAAGAGATTGAAAGCCACAAAGAATAAATTTGTTCTTTTTTTTGCAAATTATTTCAGCCCAAATGGTCTCATTACCAGCAGAGGAATGTAACTCAGGACAATTATTGAAACCTTACATGAAATAAGGTGAAAAAACCATTTCAACTGTGCTCAACTAGACAGCAGCCCAGGTTTACAAACCAGAAATAACTTTATCCAGTATCCGAGAATAAACAGAAAACCAACAGACATCCAGCTAAATAAAAAATGTCCATATATTCCTGCCCTCTCACCGTCCACTGCTTCTAGGAGAGCCATTCAGAATTAGCAGGTGCCTCACAGTCCACCTAGGATTACTCACTTTCTATAGCTGTTTCTGCTAACCCTAAAATATCTCAAGCAAAGCACAACAAATTTTCTGCTGTTGGCTGCAAGAGCGAACACAAGAGCCTTCAAACATTCCCAGCATCTAGAAACTGAAGACGCACTGGATTACTTTTACTCTTGATGGTAACGTATGCACAACAATAGAACAAGAAAAAAACAAAAAGAAAAGTGTTAGCATGTTTTGCAGCTAATGTGGCTAAAAACTACCATTAGCTTTGATCGTTTATCCACAGGCCAGAAACGGTATAAAACAGTAGCAAAAGGCATTCAGAGAAGGTGGAAACTTGCAATTAAAAACTAATAAATGAGGTGGGTTACTGTGTTTTCATGTTGCCTGTTATGCTTCAATGTAACCTAACCTCAGCCAATGTTTACATTTGACGTGTCGGCATCATCAATCACAGAAACAGAGATAATCTGCTGAAGAGGCCACAGACAGCAGCAGCTCAGTTGCTTTTAAAGCTAAATATACTAAAACAGCCCGTTTAGAGCAGGACCAAACCTAGGGGTTATAAAGTCATGGCAAAATGAACCAATTTTGCAGAATTTAAAACAAAAAAAAGAAAGACACACTCTGGGGATGTGTGAGACGCTAGTTTTCTAAGAAGGGGCACAATATGGGAGCTTTAATGCACGATGAAAACTGTTACAATATATAGATGAGACAGCAGTGACTGAAACCACTTGCCTGCATCGACATTTCACACCTTGTCTCAGTTTTTACAACTACTTTTACTTCTTCTAACACAGCTCAATACAAAGCTGTCGCTCATCCGCGCTTCAGTAGATTAACAGTTGAGCAGAAAAGAGGAGGATCTCTGCAATCTGACAAAACCCACAAAACTCAACAAACACAACAGAAAGAGGTCAAATTTAGTTGTACAAAAAGACTTATATTTTACTGTTAGTGCCAGAAATAGCGGAACTGGCTTTTAAGAATTTTAATGCAATACTATAGATGAAACAATAAAGGATACCAACTACTCTTATTGTTAAAAAAGTTTTAGTTTCACACGATGATGAATGACAGCTTTTCATATTTGCATGTTTGGCCTGTGCATCACTGTCTGCCGCTGTCACAAGGTCTCTACTGATGTTGCAAATGCTCTTTTCTACTTTTGCATTTTCTCCTCTGCCGGTTTCAAATGAGTATTACTCATGAATGAGCGTTGTGACTCAGTTTGACTGGTCATGCGTCTAACAAACCAAAAAACCAAAAACAAAACTGTGTAGCGGAACTGACCTGAGAGTGGGTTCCAAGTGCCAGGTGTTGCACATAAACTCTCTCCAGTCTACTGTAGTGTAGTTGATGCCATCGTCCTTGTCCTTGTCCTTGTCTGAGGAGCTTTCATCGTGCAGGGCCGTAGGGCTCTTTTGGCCCGGCCGAGCTGCGAACATCCGCGGGGCAAAAAGGGCTGAGGACACAAGGGGACAGGGAGAAAGGCAATCAGGTTGTTGCTTTGAAATGCTCCACTGCCCTCGAGTTTTCATTATAAGTGGCAAACACTGTTCAGCAACAATATCCAGAAGAAAATCACAATACACGTTCATTAAAATCCCCCGGAGTGCAGCCGGGACCTCGACAGTATAGATTTTTTTCACATTCAAATACCCATATGCCCTACTTCAATTAATCAGGCTTAATCAAACACTGATGAACATTTTCACGTCCGCCTCTGCTCTCTTATTACTCGGCTGCAGAATCAACAGAACAAAGTGATGGCGATATTTTAATTGTCGTGAAGAATGCAGGGTTGGCGGCATAAAGAGTGCTAATTTGTTCCTTTGTGACAATGTGAAACCCATTAAAATGCTGCCTGCATTGGGCTTCCTGACCTCCCCGCTGTGAGCGAAAATAACACTCAGCTGCCTGCGTTTCATGCTGCTCTGCAGAATGTGTCCAACAGCATACAAACAGCTTCACAGGTACAGAGGCAGACAGATGTGCTGCATCTTGTCATTCCTCCTCGACTAGTTTGATGAGTCATTTTCTTGATGTGCCCTTCATGACCAAATGTGTGATGAATTTGTGGGCAGTTAAGCTGATTAGGCATTGTTTATTTTCTGGCTGACTCAATGTATGGAATAATAAATGAATAAATGAGAGACGGTTTAAAAGACAAAACCTTTCTCCTTCTCCTTCAGGTAGGCTGACACCAAGTCGTGAAGGAACATGATCAGCTCGGCGTCCATGGTGACACAGATGTGGTCGGTGAACTCCGTCACCACGCTGCACTCCACTTTGGGTTTGCTGTTGGAGTCTGAAACCAGTGAATAAAACAAAAAAGAATTAATGATCTGGACCACTGTGACTATATTTTCAAGGTGTGATTAAAAAAAATCCTTAATGCATGACGGCTTTGTATATTTTGATCTAGTGTCAGCAGAGGAAAAAGAAGATCCATGTGTAAATTTGTGCTCTCAGGTTCTTAGTCCGTGCCCAGGGATTTACAACAACTTCTTTCCTTACAGAACCACAATTAGTCCAGGCCATTTCAAGTAAGGTTACAAATTGAAATTAGTTTCATTGTTTATTATTCTTTTGATTACTTTCTTGATTAAATGATTACTTGTCTGGTTTATAAAAAGTCTGAAAATTGTGAAATTTATTAGTTTTTTTTTACCGAATCTCAAGATATTGTCCTCAAATGTATAGTTTTGTCTACAACCAAAATATATTCAGTTTACTGTCACGAAGGAGTAATGACACCAGGAAAAAAAATCCCATTTAAGAAATTGGGATCGACAATTTAGACAAAACACATTTTTCAAACCAGTTAATCAGTCACCAGAATAGATTGTGATTAATTTAATAGTTCACAACTAACTGATCATTTAAAGCAGCTTTAATTTCAACAGTGTGAAAAACGATAAAAACAGTGTTACCAAATGAAAGCTGTACAATGTCCAATGGAAATCACAGCACAGCATTAAATGCAAAAGATCTGGGCAAGTGGGACTGGATTCAGTCATTGTTCTAAAGAAGAGAGAAGTCATTTGCAAATCCGTGAGCAAAATTTACAAATCAGTGGGGCAAATCTGAGAGCACAGATTTACACATTGCTCTTCATTTTTTCTCAGTTAAGACAAAGGGACTTCTATTGGATCGACCTTTTGCACTTCAATCATATTGCCAGACACTTAAAAAGAGGTTGCAATCATGCAGTCAACAACAACCCATTCTTTTTCCTAGTAAAAACCTGACACCCACTACAGTATATCCATTATGTTATTCCAGTAAGAGCTAACACAGACTCCAGCGCACTTTCTGTTCAAAATCCACACTGGCTTTTTTTGTATTTTCATACTTGTCAGCTCCACCCAACACCAACTCAAGAGTGTTTTCACTTGAGGCAGTTCATCAGATTTCATGCAGCTTCCACTATAGCCACAAAGAGTGTATACTACATTTTTCCACATATGCAATTGGACAGTACTCACCCACAGCTATGAACACACTCTGATGTGTAAAATCTGAGTTCTCCTTTAATGTCAAAGATCGTTGCTGTGTCCCAAATCCATGCTGCGTATGAAACTATGCAGGTCCTAAGTACGCTGTGTGCTCACACTGGAAGTGTGAACTTAAAAATACTTTATTTTTTTTAATGTGCTGATGATGGCCATTATAGGCAGACACAGGAGATGCTTAAAGCTGCAAAAAATATTAACTCACTGCAGCTGGTTGTTAAACAGCTTTGTGCAAAGAACAGAAATCCAAGTAGAGTTACTCAATCCTGCATGATTTGCTGTGTAAGACTAATATCAGTTTAAAAAAAAAAGTACAGTTTGTACTCTGAAACAGCCAAAACCACACACAAACATAGTAAGATAAGGTGTGAATTGACATTTCTATGAACCAATTACAATAAAAACACACTTTCTTTGAACATATAGATTATTACAAAGCAGAACTGTTGTGGCTTCATGATAAAAGGACGTAACTCAGACTTCACCAGATGGTTTTTTGTCTTATAGATCCTACCTGTTAGTAAAGGTTCATCTGGATCTTGTACATGAATGGATTTGAATTCCAGCTGCATTCTGGGAAGTGCAAATATGGTCTCGGTTTCATGGTTGTAGCTGGAGGAGCTGCGGAAACTGCTCAGCAAACTGGAGCTTTTAGCAGCCGTTCCGCTCTCTTGGTTGTTGGTTTCCACATTCCTGAGCAAATTCAGCTCTGAAACAAGAGATAAAACACGTCACAGTTCTATTGAGTTTAAGGTCATTTATAAACGTCTCTGCTTTCTGCTTCGTTAAATGATATCTGCAGCTATTTTACATTTGAAAAAACAGGCTGGAGCTGCAAGGCTGAGAGAAAGTAAACCCTGTGGAAAAAAAATCTAAAAAAAACCCACTGTATTCTTTTAGTATGAGCTATCTGAAGTTGAGAAAAGTTAAGTGATAAGTAATCATTCTTCAGTTGCCACCTGATTAGGTACACCAAGCTACGCTAATTCTGTTTAATAAATTAGCTCAGAAGCTAATTAAAGCCATGTGTTCAATATTAGTTGAAACATTTTAGAGAGGTGCTGCTACATCACACTGACATGTGTTTACAGTCCTGCCTTCACTGGATTTATATCAGTAACTCGACTAGCTGGGCCTGAGGTGCATGATTCACTGCACAGGATCAATATCAGTTCGAATACAGACCTAATAATAAGTGGATCAGGTTGTTGTAACTGAAACCCATTTGTAGAAAACAACACTCACATGCTCGTATGTAAATTACAGCAGTGCTTGGTCTTGATCATTGTTTCTCTTGTTCATAGTAGGTGTCAAGAGATTCCTTCCTAATGCTAAAGTAATAGAAGAGACGATCCACAGTCCCGGTTCAAGTAAAAATGAGTTCTGTTCAGCTGAATTTAATATTAGTTTGACAATACAAATGGGTATATTCCACGCTTACAATCTTGCGAGCATGAACTGAGATCCTCTTATTTACCCAAACAGCAAACGTGTTTCCACATACTGAAAAAGTGAATTTGAAGGAAACTTTTACATTTCGAAGCAGTCAAAAGTCCTACTGACATAGATCTCGGGGGACTTTCAGTGTCCCCAGAGAAGGTTTAGGTGTCCTGTAAAGATTTTTTAGCCAGAGGCAAAGGAGGATCACTAGAAGCAAAATGAGAAGATTCCACATAATTTTCATTTAACCAGCTTTGTGGATTAGAATTTAATGAACTCAAGCACAATAGACATTTTGTTAACTATATTGCCAAAAAAAAAGCATAGATTTCTGTCAAACAGGTTAACACAGACTACTTGCCTCTACTGTATACCGACTGATTCTGCTTACTGTTGTGTGTAATCGCCCCCCCAAAAATCCATTCTAAACCAAGAAAAACTATTTATCTGCTTGATTTACAGGTCAAAAAACTTACACTGATGATTAATGCAGCTTAGTTCAAGGTCCTCAGTTTGGCCTCAACATCATCTTAGTTCCTGTCTCCTTAAAACCCCGTCATAGACAATAATAATAATCCACTGAAACGCTACATAAAGACTATAGAATGGTTGGCTGTTTGTGGGCATGAGCAAGCAATATATCAGTTTGATGGTGAAGGAAAAGATAATACTACAAGGTGTCCACAACAGACTGAAACTACTTGAACATATTTTCTGCTTAAGTATCAGAGCTTTGAGCACATACAACATGGGCATATAGAAATGGTTACCTTCATTCCTCATGGCAGTGACGTAGTTGAACCATTCTTTGACAGTAGCAACTCCATGTGGAGGGTTTTCATGTCGCCTGCGAGTGATTTTTGTGATGGTGGCCATTGGGCTTTCAAGGGCACCGCATGGTTTTGTCACCATAGTGTTATGACCTAGATGGAAATCCAGTGTCTGCACAATGTAGGTAGAGTCATCCTTGGAGCCTGGATGCAACAGATACAAATGTCAGCTGAGTAATGATTTTTTCAGCTCAATGTCTAGTCTAAATAATTCCCTTTTTTCCAGTGGAGAGCCTGAAGTGAACATTTTGTCTCACCATCCTCCCAGATCTTCTGTGCCTCTGTCCAGAAGGCAATGTTGGGCTCTTCCAGGTGGAACAAAGCCCATGACTTGGAGCGGAAGTTGGGTCCGTGGAAGCAGGCCAGTGTCATGTGATTGCCATGGAGGCTCATTGAACCGCCCAGCTGTACGGTGTCCTCAGGCAGAGGCACGTGGAAGAGGGAGATGTGGCAGCCGGCGATTACCTTCAGCACCCCAGGCCAATGGCGGTGATGGGCCGCATCCACGTCTGTGTGACAAAGATGGTTAGTAGACATAAAATAAGGAGAGGTGTGGATGCAGGCCAAGAGAATCACTCTCACTGAAACATGAGGCATGCTGAGGGTGATAAAAGGATCAGATTTTATGCATCATGCATGTTTTATACTTCAATAGCCTCATTTTTTTAAATTTATGCTGCTTGTGCTTTTTGTTTCTGATTATCTCATGAGGATGTCTGATTACATTCAGCTGCTGAACAACCTTGTCAACAGTTTGAATAAGTGGTATACAATTAGGCATATTACAATTACAAATAATCTCACTTCCTATAATCAACACGACTTGCTGTGCATATCTTATTATTCTACAGTCATGCCACCCAGCATTATGGAAAAAAGGTATACTTACAAAGCTCTGCACCTCCTTTCTCAGTGTTCATGACGGGGGTCTTGGGTGGCAGGTAGGAGCCCGGGCCCCAGGTGGACAGGGCCCGCTTGCTGGTGTCGAACTGCTGAGTGAAAAACTCCTGCAGCTTCATGCCAATCTTGATGAGGTCTGGTGTGGTGGAGCGCGAAATAATCACCTGGAAAATGTCCCACTGCAAATCTCCGTGGACGAAGATCTCACTGGAAGGAGGGAAGACGGGGAGAGAGACGATGGAAACAGGGAAACAGATGACTGAAAAAGCAGTCGCAGGAAACACGTGAAAAAGAGCAGGCTACAAATGGCTTTTAAATTCAAGAAAATGGCACATCCACCACACCTAATGTGGTGTAATTTCACCACTTTAGTGATTCTATCAAACATAAACATATGCCTTCCAGTCATTTTGTTCTGTTAGCTTGCCAAGCATTTCCAAAAGTGGACAATAAATGTCAAACTGAATACCAGCATTCCGAAAAGAAATCCCTTGCTTCTTAAAGTGCTCTTGACGCAAACATTGAGAGCTAAATAAGAAACTACAGAGAAATTAAGGAACAGTGAAAGCATTATATTAAACTCTAAATCCCAAAATCTGCTGTCAGGTGTGAAAGGCATGTGATCTTGTTGACTGCTGTTCGCATGTTTAAGTGTGTTAAAATCATGATTAATTACAATTTGCAGACATCATACCATACCTTTTCTCTGATATGCTGGTGTCAACAGTACACAGGTTGACCTTCCATTCATCCTGCAGCTGTAGGTCAGCGTTACTGAACACTCCCATCAGGATGCTGGAGCCCATGTAGTCGACTCTGGCCTCCGTGGAGCCCATAGTGATTTGGATCTTGTGGCTAGGCTGCTGGTTTGGGTGTTCAGAGATGTGGGCTACAGAAGACACAATCAATGTTTAGCCCTGCAGCACTGACTGTCCACTTCTACAGGAACACACGCACAGAAACTGAAAATAAGGCACATATACTTTAAACTGAACTAACAATATGACTTTGTCAAACTCTGACAAAGTGTGACACTGAAATAAATGTTAAGGTAGTCAACGTAAACAAGCAAATCATTCAAATGAGTAAATTGCTGTATTTGTATGATTGTTTCTACCTTTTGTCGGTAAAAATGTTTAAACGCACTGAAGATCGTGGGTTGCGTAATGAAATCAGTATGTGGTGCAGTCATCAAGTTGTGAGGCAGTTTTCAGCATGCATGCATAAGACATGCCACACAAGCAGCATGTACCAGCAGTGATTGCCATGAATCAGGGGACTCCATAACACCATCCTATCAACATCAGGACCTGTATTACACTCATTTTTCTGACCACTGGTTGGTGTGCATTTGAACCACCATCATATTCTGTCAGTCAGCAGCAGGGATGATTTGACCCTCATATGGAGGATCATCACTGGTGATGGAAGGTGGTTCTGCAGCTGCCACCAAGAGAAGATCAACGGCTTTCACAGTAAAAGACCACCCGGTTTCCAAGACTGGACAAGGCATGTCAGGGATATGCTAATTATTTCCTTAAATATTTGCATGGCTGCACACCGTAGAATGAATCCCCTAGGGACAGACTGTCAACACAGAATTGTACTAGAAAGTCTTGAGGTGTCTGAGGCAGAATATTCAGCACAAATTACCTTAAATGTGGCAAGATGGTAAGTGGGTGCTTCAATGCACCGTGCGCCCAGTCACAGCTCATTGATTCTGCACATATTGTTTGGGTACACAAACACAATTTTCACTCTCCATCTGCCCTATGGACTAGGTTTGGCTCTCTATCGCTTCTTCCCTTTCCCCAAGATGTAATTCAAGTTCAAGGATCATCATGTTGACATAGATTAAAAGACCCTGTGCTCGCCACAGATGGTGCTTGAGCTATTTACAAAACACAACGTCCAGTTAGAAGCACTGGGAGCAATATGTTGCTGCACAAGGACACTACCAAGATAGATTTAAATTAGGTGTAGTTTTTGATTTTTATATGCACAGTCTCTGGATTTCTTTTCATCACCTCTTGAATTAAAAAAGTGAGTTGATTTATTTTCATGCTGTTTTGCACTCATACAAAAGCAGTCAATTTAAAAATTTAAATGTTAAGCAGAGGACATACATTAACATGATTACTCTGTACTTGTAAATGATCTTCTCTTTACAGATGCATGTATGATGCATATTAGCATATTTAAACACCAGATGTAACATATAAAACAAATCTCCCGTCTAAGAGTATAAAGTATAGTAAATTATGTAGGAGTTTTATGTCTATGTTCATGTTATCGCTGCACTGTTCCAAGAGTTATGTGAGAACTACAGCTCCACATCCACAGCTTACTTTCTACTAGAACAAGAGTTGCTAATGAGTTGCTGAAAAACACCAGATGTTGGAAAAGTCTATTCTTTGTTTACTTACAGACCATCTCCAGGGTGTTCACGTCTATATTGCCACCCACCACTCCACCCTTGGAGTCGAGCTTGGAGCGGCCAAGGCCGACAGACATGCTGATCTCTCGGTCCCGGTTGCTGCCGACAGACAGTCGGCCCTGACTCTTCAGCCCGCTGGTCGTCCAGCTGCAGGGGCAAACAACTGTGAGTGCTACTGAATAATGTAGAGCGGCTTTCAATGAAACATAAATGACTCATCGCAAGAAGTTTCCCGGGAATAAACACTGGAAACTGAAACAAAAAGAGCAGCCAACCTCGAGTATTAATTTTTTTTACTTGTTTATATGTCAGATTTATTAGCTCAGACATTATTATCTACTTCAGCTGGTTTGTCATTATTATGTGTCAGTTCAACTTCTCATTAACAAACATTGTTTACATTTAAATGCAATCTATTTGTACATCTGATTCTTGCTTTTTCCCCAGGCTACATACACCTATGCATAAATGTTTTCAAAATGGCGGAATATCCTGAAGTCATAAATTATTTAATTGCAGCTCAGAGGTCGACTGCACTCGGACTTGTGAGAACGAGACAGGAGACGTGTTGTTCAGAGAGTCCACACATTTCCAGAGTGGAGGATGTTTACTACCTTTATGATGATGCAGAGCTCATAAAAAAGTTACTTATGAGGGTGCTGTGTTTGTCACTGAATCAGCAGGATTTTCTGCAGTTCTGCCTCAACTGTCGAGATAAAAACTGGAACGACTGCATATTGTGGTGACCAGTAAAGTACGACACTATACTAGAGATGAACTGAGCTCATAAGAGTGGGTGATAAAAAGCCACAAGAGCTGGAATATCAGCTGTTGAATGGATGTGTAGCTGAAGAGACACCCCAGAGAGATACACTATATTGCCAAAAGTATTCACTCACTCACCCAAATCAGAATCAGGTGTTCCAATCACTTCCATGGCCACAGGTGCATAAAATCAAGTACCTAGGCATGCAGACTGCTTTTACAAACATTTGTGAAAGAATGGGTCACTCCCAGGAGCTCAGTGAATTTCAGCGTGGAACTGTGATAGGATGTCACCTGTGCAACAAATCCAGTCGTGACATTTCCTCGCTCCTACACATTCCACAGTCAACTATCAGCTGTATTAGAAGAAAGTGGAAGTATGTGAGAACGACAGCAACTCAGCCACCAAGTGGTCGGCCACGTAAACTGACGGAGCGGGGTCAGTGGATTTTGAGGCCTTCAGATTATCTCAACAACAGTGCGCAGAGAGATTCATGGAACATGTTTCCATGGCCGAGCTGCATCCAAGCCATACATCACCAAGTGCAATGCAAAGTGTCGGATGCAGTGGTGTAAAGCACACCACCAGTGGACTCGAGAGCAGTGGAGACGCGTTCTCTGGAGTGACCAATCACGCTTCTCCATCTGGCAATCTGATGGACCAGTCTGGGTTTGGCGGTTGCCAAGAGAACCATACTTGTCGGACTGCATTGTGCCAAGTGTAAAGATTGGTGGAGGGGGGATTATGGTGTGGGCTTGTTTTTCAGGAGCTGGGCTTGGCCCCTTAGTTCCAGTGAAAGGAACTCTGAATGCTTCAGCATACCAAGACATTTTGGACAATTCCATGCTCCCAATTTTGTGGGAACAGTTTGGAGCTGGCCCCTTCCTCTTCAAACATGACTGTGCACCAGTGCACAAAGCAAGGTCCATAAAGACATGGATGACAGAGTCTGGTGTGGATGAACTTGGCTGGCCTGCACAGAGTCCTGACCTCAACCTGATAGAACACCTTTGGGATGAATTAGAGCAGAGACTGAGAACCAGGCCTTCTGGTCCAACATCAGTGTGTGACCTCACAAATGCGCTTCTGGAAGAATGGTCAAAAATTCCCATAAACACACTCCTAAACTATGTGGACAGCCTTCCCAGAAGAGTTGAAGCTGTTCTAGCTGCAAAGGGTGGACCGACGTCATACTGAACCGTATGGATTAGGAATGGGATGTCACTTACGTTCATATGCGAGTCAAGGCAGGTGAGTGAATACTTTTGGCAATATAGTGTATATGTACACCAATGTAGCAGCCAATTACTTTGATAAATGTAAAAACAAAAAACAACAAGAAACAGTGCTGACAATGTTTATCTCAACCAGAATGTTCATCTCTGGGGTTAAATTTATATTTTTCACTTTACTTTCTTGACTGCAATTCACATCAGAGTTGTGTTTTCCAGCTAGTATTGTATCTTTTGGTTGGGCTATCTCTCACATAAGCTATTGTAGATTTTCACGTGACAAGAGACCTTCCTCAACTCATTGAACAGAATTTTTACTTACACAAGTTTAAAGCCAATTTTAAGCAGCACTCAGTGGATTTATCTATACAAGCTCAGAGGGTGGAAGCTGGAAATAAAACTGATGTCTGTTTATCTTTAAATATTTGATAACTATTGTATCATCTATTATGTTGCTGCAAATAAGATGCTGAATACTAGAATTCATGAGCTAAAATAAAATAAAATAGGTACTTGTGGTAACAAACAGGCAGAAGACTCATTTAATCTTGATTTTTTCTGAGGGGAAGCCCACATTGTGAACACGCTTGTTTAACTAGGTCATGTGGTTTTCTAGAAAAATAATAAATAAATCAGACACTCTTAGATAAAATATCTTTCATCCATTTAATTAGTGTTTTGTTGTTTTGCTTTAATGATGACATAATCCCCCTGCTTATTCATTTCTTAATGTTTTTTGTTCTCTTCCCCTAAGTTGTTTGGATGTGTTTTCATTGTACTGTGATTTCTTCTCAGCAAACAGCAACCAAGGCATTTAAATATACATAAATATAGAGTCATTTATTTGAAGCAATTTGTGTGTTTAACCCGCTGAGCCTTAACCCGCCAGAAGGCTGGAAAGACATGCCATCTTTAAAAAAAATCTCCAAATTTGCACTACTCCTCAGAACCATAAGCTGTAAAAATACTAATAATTACCCGATTTTTCCAGAATTCGATCCTGATTGATCCCATGTGCTTGCCCTATTGTCTATGTGACCCTCTGTGTTTCAGTCTGCACAGTTAAAAGGACAGTGTGATTACTTACGTGTTGTTTCCCATGACGTTGCTCATGTTCATTTGGACGGTGAGCTGTTTCAAGTTGATGGCGAACACCACCAGAGTCTCCCACGGAGACCCCTGCTGACCCGCTGCCTTCCCGTTTTTCCCAAAGGAGGGAGTGGATGTTTTAGTCACCGAATCTGGACAAAAGTAACTAAAGATTAGGTAAAAACCGTTCCATTCATTTCTAAAAACTGTAAAACTATAAAACCTGTACCTCTCCTTGGAGCGGAGGAATCAGAGACGCTCCTGGTGCGACCCTGTGCAGGGGACTTGAGGTGGCCCAGGCTGCTTGGAGACATGTTGCTTCCAGTGGAATGCTCCGAAAAGACGTTGGGAGACTGAGGCATGTGCTGTGTGCCGGTGCTGCCGTCCCAGGTCCTCCAGTAGGCTTTTCGGCTAGACTCGGGGGAAAGATGCTGGGTGACGTTTTCAGCTGAGTCAGGAGTGGCGGGGCCAGAGGCTGGAGCAAAACAAAGGTTTGGAGATCTAAGTAAAGGACAGCCTTGTAAATTTCAATGTAGTATCGTGGGTTAAAGGAAGCTCAGTGAGACAAAGTATTAAAAATGAGCACAAGCTAAATCCACAAAGGTCAGTAGTAGCAGATGGATATTTAATAATTTGTTAAACAGTTCATCCTTTCATGTTCTTTTTAGTTTCATTAACTTCAAATATTATATTAAGATTCATATAAAAGCCAAAAATGTCAAGTGTTTGAAAAAGCACATCAGTAATGACTATTTTAAGAAAAGAGGAGCACTGACAGAAGCCTAGAAAAGCTTATTTTGACTACGTCAGATGTCACATAAAAGCTGAAATGTAACAGCAAATAAAGAGTTGGCCACACAGCTGCTGTTTTGTTATTTTTGGACAAATTCAGCTGAGGTTAGTACATACACACAGTATGATGGTGTAAACAACACACAAAGCCATCCCTGCTACTGAGTGCACTTTCTGAGCAGTCACCTGGGAGGTTGATAGTCTGGTCTCCCAGGAAGAGGCGTCTGGCAATACTCCGACGGTACCAGGCCTTTGGGAAAGCCAGGATCTCGGTCAGTCGTCTCATGTCGTACTTGAAGGAAGCCGAGCCAATGTCGCACACAGCTGAGAAGAGAACATCAGATTTGTTCATATTTATGCAAAGCACTCCTTTGAAAAGGTTCTACACTGCAAATCCCTCCTAAAACAAATTTACTTTTGAAAATATGCACTTGTGCATCCTGAAATGCAAAGTTTGGAAGGGGACATTTTCTCAGTTCACTTTCCCCTCTGTCTCATTTATGTGCTTGTAAAGTGTCCCATTCATCAGCTCATGCACTCCTTTTGAGATTTCAAACGCTGCTTTTAACTTGGAGTAGCATCCAGTGGTGCTGCTTAACAGATTCTGAAAGCATTGCTAAATACTGTATTCCCTAAAGATCCTACTTTTAAAAGTATTCACTTTTTCACTTCTGCTGTACAATGTACCACTTCAAATATCCTGGCTGTAAATCCAATTACTATACAAAGTAATATAAGAATGCTGTTTGATTCACAGATTAACGAGCCCCTATGATGTACATTTACAGGTATGCAATTGCATTTTTGGGATTAAGTAGAATATTTTTACAGGCTGTAATATTCAAAAACACATTGTTTTTCTTTACTGTGTATTGCTGCAGTACCTCCTGTAAGCCTCTCTCTACTCTATACATTCTGTATAACCTCACATCTCTAGCAGTTCCAGTGACAACATAATGGCAGTGAGGCAGCCTCTTCTACTTTGCTTGAGGGTATGTCAAATTAGTTGCTCGGCAGGTGTTCTGCAAATATGTCACATGTCATGCTGCAACAGCTATTTCGACAGTTGAATGATCTATTGACTATTAAAATGAAGAATCGACTATTCTGATTCTAAATCGCACACTTACTGAATGGCTCTTACCCATCAGCTTTTAAACTTAGCTTGAGGTTGTTTAAAGCATGTGCTAAGTAACAATAAAGACAATAAAGATGCTGGATGTGTACTGTGTAATCCTTGTATGTGAGTTTATGAGAATTGCTGCTTCAGCATGCAATTTCCCATATGTAACTTTATTATGTGAAAAACTTGTACTGCCCTCAGCACACTCATATGCACACTGATTGTCAGGCACACAGGACTGGTAAAGGGACAGAGAAGGTTGGTGAAAAGTCTTTGTATTTTTTTTGCTAATGGACTGACCAGTAACAGACTGACGGCAGAGTTGCTGGTGAACTTTCCATAGATGACATCTGTTTTCATCAAATCCCCTCATTGTAACTGTAGTTTAGAACACTCACTCTATGCTTAAACCTGATGGAGGGCCAACTTGGTTTCAGTAGGCCATAAGACTGCAATACATTGACAAAAGACATGGGTACATTTTTGTTTTTTTTACAGTTTTCCTCCAATTCTCCTGTGTTGGGTCATTAATGAACTTTCTGTGTATGTCCCCAGATTGTGAGAAGGTGCTCCTTGTTTTTATATAAGCATACATTAGGTAGTGACACACACACACAAGCATAATGCCTTTATGTCAGAGCAATCTGAATTGGTGTTAAAATTACACATAATAATGTCACTAACTATTCAACTACTTTGGTAATTGATTTTTGTCAACAATTTGGATTATTCATTGCACCCCAAGATAAATGGTGATGCAGATATGTCTTGTGTGGGAAAACCTCCTTTGGACATGCACTTCTTTTTTTTTTTTTTTTTTTGTACGTTTGCAGACTTTTTAAATGGCCAGAAAAGCACACACAAAGAAAAGGTGAAACCCAAAAAGCTCACGATGGACTCTTCAAGGGAATATTTAACACTATGCAGTAGTTTCACACATCAAGCTGTTACTATAATAAAATTAATAATAATATTCTTTTTATGGACAACACACAAAAACATGGAAAAAGAAAAAAAATACATAAAGATATGGGCATTTCACGAGTTTAAGAAGCAACAGCAGCTTCTCTGAACTGCAGTCTTGAAGTTTCTAAGGCACTGAAGCTGTTTACAAAATGTCGTCATCCAATAACACTGTTGATGTTCTAACCTACAACAGAATTCTCATTTGAGTTGCAATACACACTTTGACACAGATTTATGACTTTCATTAATATTTCTTTTGCATATCCATAAAATTGATTAAACCCCCAGCTTAATTTCCCAGCTGGTTCCTCCAGATGTTGACTGACATCAGTATAATGAATGGTATTGCTAATGGAGAAATAGTTTTTTCTGGTGATGACAGTGTACCTGAGATATTGATCAGGGTGGTGTCCATTTTTCCACCTTTACCAGGAATAAAGCTTTCAATGAAGGTGGGGCCTCCGGTGCGTCTCATTCTAGATAAGCTGACCTTTACAAACTCCAGGTTGATGCTTAGAGAGTCTTTTCTTCCTGTCACTGAAGACGGCTCCTCATCTACTGTACCTGCAGGAAAAAGTACAGCTGTGAAGTACTGTGATCATTAAACTTTAATTTGATTTATGATGGCCATTATCATAATACTGTCTGACAACTGGCAGAAAGCACAAAGTTATCAATATTTTACAGAAATCCAATTCACAGTAAAAGAAAAAATATAATAATAAAAAAAAAAACGTGAAAAACTGCAAATGTGTATCATTAGCACATAAGAATATTACCAGAAGATTTCCATACCTAGCTGCCCTGGGCCCGGAGGCAGGCCTGTAACCGCTGATTTCTGCTTTCCGGCGCCGTAGGGGTGAAAGACGTAGAGGGAGAAATCAGACATGCAGGCGGTGAAGCTAAGGCCTGAGGAGTTACTGGGGGACCCGTGAGGTCGGATTGGCTGCTGCTGTGGCGGCTCCTGCCCAGAGGGCTCCCCAGCAATGGAGATGCTGGAAGGAGGCAGAGGAGGGCACAAAAACAAAGTAGGAGGGAAGGAAAGCAGTCACATAAATGCGTTAACGATATATATAGCTGTTACAAAAACAGCAGAGTGTATTTGACACAAGAACACAATCTCAGAATTAGATTTAGCTAATTCGAGCAAGAGATCCAAATTGTGCATTTATCACAAATGTGACAAGACCGAGTAAAAAAATAGGACCCGAGATGCACTATACGGTAGCAAACAACAAAAGCACGACAGGACTTGCATCATCTGGCAAAAAGACTGACTGGAGAACAAAGTAATGAATGCAAGAGAACAAGCTGTGAGCAACACTGAATTGTACAGGGCCCAGACATGCCATGCAGTGACAGCTAATAGATATTCTGACAGTGTGTTAGACTTTAAAAGATTTCAACTGCAAATGTTCTATTCACATATCTCTGCATACATTAGAGCGCCATTATTCCAGCAAAACAAAGTGCTACGTCATGCTCTGCAAACCTTTGCTGGGAGCTGGTTTGGGGATATGCTGCCCAGGTGGAGTGGAGGAGGGAGGGTGGGATCCGTCTATGGGGTGAGCTCCTGTCGGGGTCTCCAGCTCTCCACGGTTAGAGGAGAAGACCAGGTCTAAAGAGGGCAGCTTGAGCATACACTCCACCCTGGACACGGGCAGGCAGCTGAAGCGGATCTGTGAAGGCTGAAAACAAACGTGACACACAATATTACAGGCAGAAATTCTCACATAAGAGTAAAGTATGTAACTGTGCTGTAGTATGTTTGAAAAGCAAGTTCCCTCCACCTTCAACTTGCCGTGGCCTCAGACTAGGGCTGGGCGATATGGCCAAAAAATAAAATCTTGAATTTTTTTTTAGTCATCTTGGACGATTACGATTTTAATCGATTTTTGTTGTTGCTTTGCGGTCTGTTTGCTATGGCTAGTGCTAGCCATGCCGCACTCCCATAGCTGTGGGCACTTTTCCCATTCTTTAGGATGCCTCTGCCGGAGGTGCTGAATAAGCTTAGTTGCGCTGCTACTCTTCGTTTTCACAGTACTTTTGCAAACTTTGCACATGACTGTAGTTTGCTCTGTGTCAGTCTGGTCAAAGCCGAACCACTTCCATATAATTGATGTAACATGAGGCCCAACTCTCCGTCTGCTGTTGTCCGCCATGACGGGGTTTTGGTGGAAGGAGATGAGAGGCGGAAGCAAACGCCAGTGCACAAGTCGTGGAAGAAGAATCTGTACTGTTATATATTTAAGCTCGCCTCGATTTTACGATTTGGCAAATTTTCAAATCATCAGGTTTTAAAAAGGTGAATTAATCGAATTAATTTGATTAAATCGCCCAGCCCCACCTCAGACATAACTACAGATATCTGCAACATCCTTGTACTAAGTCAAAACTGTAATTCAGGATAGCAGTAATTACATTACAACTATGGAATTACAACTAGTCATAACTGAGCTGCTGTTATCTGCAATATGAATGGTGGATATCTGCAGCTAAATTGTAGTTATCTGTAATGAGAAATGTCTCTTGAATGGTCAAATTGATGCCATATGTCCAAGGAAGAGAAACGATGTGGAAAGAAAATTGTAACACGAAGAATGACTCTGTGCAGATCTGAAATGTTAATTTTGTTTAAGAAGAACAGATTTACAGATATCTGCAATAAATATCCAATTCAGCTTTTAAAAGTTGAAATGGTTTGCCATAGATTTCTATATTGTATGCAAGTATTTCAGAGATTGAAGAAGATGTATGGAACTGCTTAAAGAAAAACATCATGTTGGACAGGGTAGATCATTTCATGCAGACAGTTTCTTAAAAATCCCAGAACATTAATAGTGTTTTGAGATGTATAAAGTTTAAAAAAAGCAAAGGTTCCAATAAATTGTATGATATTTTATCATTTCTATCACTTTTTTGAAGGAAGAGAGATGAGAACAACTGATATTTCACTAAAACACTATTAATAGCAAGCAAAATGGCTACTGCAATGACTTGTTAAAAGGCAGCCTGTACTGCTAAAATTGACATTATACAAAAGTCTAAGTAGTGATACTGCACAAATAAACCCTTCAACTGGTGCCTGAATCATGAACACATACAATGTTCAGTACAATGCTCTGTGGGAGCTCAAGTATAAGAATAGCAGCATTCAGATTGTTAGTACCTGGACTCTGACGTAGACAACCACATCCACGGGGAAGGAGGAGTAGGCTGACGTGGAGGAGGAAACTAGGGAGGTGGTTGATTCTTCCAGTGGTTCCACCGTATCAAACTGACCCATGTCCTCCTCTTGGGAAGCCACAGCTGATGGCAGATACACAAAAACAGCACAAAAATAAGTTAACTATGAATACCAGGCACACAGCTAGGTGTTGTTGTATGTCTCCTAAGAACAGGGTTCATAAAGATCCACTCAGGTGTTGGAAACAAACAAACCTGCATAGTTCCTCTCCACAGGAGTGATTGGAATGGTCTCCAGTGCTTTTTCCAGAAAGTCTAGCAGACAGGGGCTGATGACCATTTCTTCTGGCAGAGTCTGCAGGGCCACCCAGGCATACAGCTTGGCCGTCTTTACCCCGCCACTGCTCTTACCTTTGGCTACAAAGACACATAAAAGTTAAAGTCATTTCTAGCCTCTTTTATACATCTACATTACTTTTGAAAGTTAATTTCTTGAACTTAAAACAAACTGGAATCAAACTGAGGGTAATTCTTTAAAAAATGACTTTTCCTCTGTGCTGTGCATCAATATGCATGAACTCGTTTGATCAAAGGTGCCCTTTAGTTTCATGCCTTAAAACAAAGGATGAATGCATGCATTTGATTCGGTGTGGTCCACACGTAGAAACAAATCATCAGATGGAAGATGCGTGCCGCTCTAGTGTTGGTGATTACGGATGGAGGTAGGGCATGCAATTAAAAATGAGGGAAACCTCAGTACCTGATGGAATAGGTGGGGGCGGGGGAGGTAGGAGCGAGTTAGTCTTGCTTTGGACAGCATTGGGAGGGTTGGGAGGGCCGTTATCTTTCATACCATACAGCTTCGACTCTTTGGAGAGAGTGCGGGGGAGAGATGATCCACGCGAGGCATTGGGTGACTCCGTCTTAAGGGTCTTGGAGTTGTAGTGCAACTGTATGAAAGGTAAAGAAATAATTAAGCACAATCAAAGCACCAAAATAGCATTAGCATATCTAAACACAGATTGGAAACTTGCTGCGGAGGAAGCTGACCTTAACGTCTACTCCTGGAATGTAGAATACTGTGGTTTCCATGTCATTGGATTTGGTCTGCAGAGAGGAAGGACATTTCTTGCCAGCTAGGAGATGGGTGGTGGAAGTGTAGGTGGGCTGCAGCTTCTTCTTCTTTGGGGGAGACTCTTGGTCCAGACTCTTGAGACTGCGTTCACAGCTCCTATCATAAAACCCACAGGGAGACAAGTCTTGTCATATGAAGAAGATGTGCTTATGCCGCATTCTGTTTAGTTATCTGAATATAGAAAGTTTTCTTTCTTCTGTCCCCTGAGAACAAACTGTCACAGCTGTTCAGGCACAGCATACCATTTTATCTGCTTTTGTAGAGTTTGATTTGACTGTTACTTCAAAAATGACTCAGAGCAAAGAACTGCAGGAAACATGAGTCACGTTTAAGATAAAAGTCAATAGTTTTCAGATTGAGAAAGTGAGCTTTTCTCCACACCTTCTGAAAGAAATGTCCTCATGTTCAGGTTGCTGTGTTGTGGGGTGAAGGACACACTTCCCGCTGTCTATCTCCACTCGGACATCAAGCTCGAAGTCGATGTTTCTTTCAGTTGTTGGGCCACTGAAGCTGCGGTTTGCAGGTGTGCTCGGCCAGCGCTCGCTGAACAGCTGACTCACAGCAGAAAATCCTGAGGACTTCCTGTGAGATGCTTGGCTGAAAAGCAGGAAGAAAGGGACTGTTGAGTTAATGTTGAAAATTGCACCACATTATTTATAGCAGGAAATCTGAATCATAAACACATTTCAACATGAGATTAATGGTGACCCTTTCATCTCACATTCATCACAGAAACTCCTGAGCAGACAAATACAAAACAATAAGACAACTCACAAAGGCCTCCGATAGCTTGTTGGTCTCTCTCGTTCAAACTCATCCTCCTTCTCTGAGTCTTCGGAGGACGAAGAGGACAGGTCATCACGCCTCATGTCATCGTGCTGGAAGGGAAGTGCGGGTGAGAAGACAGCAGGGGTGCCGGGGGCACTGAAAACTGAGTGCTGGCCCTCGATAACGGATGGAGAATGAAGGTGAAGGTGATGATGAGGATGGGATGGCTCATCAACAGTGATTGACAACAGGTCCCCCTCTGTCTCTTCAGGAAACTTCAGTGAAGGACAGAGAATCAAACTCAGAAAGAGGACAATTTGTATGTGTTCCTACTTAGAGACATCAATCCAACAATCTTGAAGATGTAGCTGATGTCTTAAGTAGGAATCTAGCCATGGATTTACACCTTTGGAGGAGGTAGTGTTCTGTAGATTGGACCACACTGATCCCAAATTATTTTCTTTCCATTACTTCTGACATTCAGGGTTAAATGGTAAAAATCAAATCTCTTAGCTGAGTTTAAAATTAGATTTTTGTGTGTGTCCACTGACAGAACACTACCAGCCTTCAACTGTTCATCAAGAAGCTGAAAGGTCATGCACTTTCTGTGAGGAGGAATGACCGTGTCAGACAAGGAGGAACATGAGGATGAAGTGACACCTCTATAGGAACAAAAGGTGAAACACACCGTCAAAAGGGTGAACACAGAAAACTCCCAAGAAAGTCTATAAATATGTCTGTGTTTAACAAAAGCTGAAGAGAAAGCCTTGTCAAAAGTAGCAACAGATCCCCAAGACAGGTACAGACAGAGGCTGGCTGCTGCTGAACAACAGCTCAAGTGTACATGTTAAAAATGTTTGACAACCGCATCTAAGACTGGTACAGAGTCGAGACCAGTCAGACGGCCAAACCAACAACAACATTTGGCCTTATCCATTATTTTTACTGCAACATGGCATTAATCAATACAATCAGTCTTGTGATGATTGAAGGCACGGTGACATCATTTACACCCAAAGAGTTGTGTATAGATTTCTTAATATTCAGTCAGGGCACAAGGCAAATAAATCCAGTTCCAACAACTATTTTGTGTAAAGTCTGTTCACAAGTAGGTTTTTGGTCAACATTTGTTTAGAAACATTCTGAGTCCCCTGCAGTGTCCTGGCCTGGCAAGTGCATAGTGAGGACAAGAAGACATAGTTCCCAAGAAACAGCAGAGCAAATGATCTCCACAAAGATCTCACCCTGTAATTTTTTTACACTTTGGTTTATGTATGGATGAAACAAAAAGAGATGTAAGTAGTCAGTTGGTAATGCTGTGACGTGCTGTCAGGTCCAGTCTTTATGCTAAGCTAAGCTAATCAGCTCTTGGCTTAAACCTCATAGGGAACAGATGGGTATGGCAGGGATATCGATCCTCTCATCTAACTTTTGAAAAGAAAGCAAAACAGCACATTTCCCTCCATGTCCAGCTGTTTGCAGTTTAGACATGCTTAAAAATAGTCATTTATAAAAATATGCATCTTCATAAAACATTGTGCTTATTTTAAACAAATATGACAATTCCTTAAAACTCAGCTCTGCTTAACTGTTCTCTGAAATATGACCATTAAAGTGCGTTTTGGGGAGAAAGTAATGCTGCTTAGGGTTGGAATCAAGCAAAACGCCAATGAGGCATATAGCTGAGGTTATAGGAAACTCTTATTCTGTTTATGTTAATCCTATCAAATATATTGTATTTGTGATGTTAGATACTTAGACATAATTCCTTTGAAACTAAATTAGAGGATTTATAGTACTTAACATGACAGATAAATTATTTAAGTTTTTTGGCACTGTTAGGGGTAAAAAGGAGCCACTGTGACAAACAATAGCTGACAGATTGGTTCACAGGTCAACCATGCAAAGCTGTTAGAAATCAGTTGATATATTAGGATTGAAGAAAAGCTGATGGATTTTATATGTAGTTTCAAGACAGGATGAGAGTGTGTAGCAGCATAATTCATTAAAATATTTCAGATATCAAGTCTGTTTTTATTATGGAAGCACATTACTTTGTGAAAACATGCTTCTTTTGAGGTAATGTAAATCAAAACAGAAACAAAACGGTATTTCCCAAAATCTGTGGATGATGGAATACCACAGGCATTTTATCAAGAGAGAAGTAATAAAGACTAATGAAAGTATAAATCCAGGTGATCTGTCTGCACCAGGAATAAATCACAGTGTAACTTGGAACACAAAGAGCAGGATTATGCAAATGAACAGACTGTTGTTCAATGTAATAAAACACTGTTGTGCTTCTACACACACAAGTTCTATGTCATCATCCTGTTGTGATTTTGCATATTTAAAATCCAATCAGAACTGCCAAGGTAATCACAGAGGAGAAGAGAAAACAAGTAGTATTTTGCTGGATTTGGTTAGGTATTTTAATTGTTAAATTTAATCTTTGGAACTATATACCTTGAATACCTCTCCAGGACTGACAGGTGCATGTGCAGAGTCCAAAGCCTGATTATTAATCTTTAATTGAACAAAAGAGTTATTAAAAAAAAGCTAATTCAAAATAGAAAAAAAAACATCCCTCGTCTTTGTCGTAACATAAAACATCTAGAATGGAAATCAATTACACTAACAAACATACATAGAAATGGAGAATGGGCTGATGTAATGATCGAACTGTCAACATAAAATGGCACAAAATGATCACTGTCTCAAATATTGATTTTAGTACAACAAGTCAATTGAAAGACTAAAAAGTTACACTACATGTGTTAAGCTATCCCTTTTCAGTGACACACAAAAGAAGTTGGTACAAGTAAGTTTACCGTGTCCTGGATGTTGAAGGTGACCCGCGGTCCAGGAGAAGATGCATCCACACGGACATCTGGTAAATCATCCATATCTCCGATTCTGGAACTAACAACACAGTAAAATGATGTCAACAAACACGGAAACATACTTAAAACAAGCAACTGACACTGGTGCAATTTACACTACTATATTTTTTGCTTCAGAAAAAAATGCTTGGAATCAAAATTTACTATTCATCTCATTTGTTAAAGCAGCATTTTTAGCTGTTCTATACTATCCAGACTCTCGTTTCAATATCATTACTACAGAAATTCTGAGATATCTACATAAGTACTATAAACAAATGCACTTCGACACTGCATTTGTGAGTCACCTATCACATCCTCTTTCTGAGGCTATTAATGGGAAATGTGTTTCACAAACATAACACCAGCAGCAGCGGTGTGAGACAGAGGTTATCTGGTCAGGTTTGTTTACAGTAAATGCTAGATGAAGCACTTTAATGGTGTCATTTGTATGATAATATGATATCAAGGAAAGTGGTTCCTGCTGCCCTGGGTTGCTACCTTTGTCTGTCCATCCTTTTTAAAGGTGGCCTGCCTGCTGCAGCTGAGATGCTTTTGGAACGGTTGTAGCTTGGTTTGTAGCCAAGACCCCACTTATCCTTTAGAGAGGCCGCCTGGGGAAGAACAAACGGTTAAAAACAGGTTCATAAAATTCCAAATGAGATCCACATTCTGGCATAACTTCGTATTATTTTAAGTGGTCAAACTTTTGTGGCAAATGCACTTCAACTCGAGGAATTAAAGACATAAGGATTCACTCTCATGCTGGAGCGGCGCAGTTTCTTTCGGACATCTCTCCTGATGTCGTTGACGGCCACAGACTCCAACTGCTGGTAG
This sequence comes from Acanthochromis polyacanthus, assembly GCF_021347895.1. Classification (NCBI taxonomy): domain Eukaryota; kingdom Metazoa; phylum Chordata; class Actinopteri; family Pomacentridae; genus Acanthochromis; species Acanthochromis polyacanthus. The sequence goes on along the minus strand of NC_067113.1, from coordinate 12,892,267 downwards.
CGTTGGATTTCCTGGTTAATCGTGCCCTCACTGGCCCCCAATTTTCTGGGATCAAGATAGAGGATGCAGACAGTTATTGGTTTCCTTTAACTACAGTATTTCAGATAAAACAGAATCAGAATAAAAAGCATGAACACGCAGGAATCCTACTTGAGGTCGTCAATGACTCTGGCCTGCTCATTCAGCTCTCGGATGTCCACCACCCTCTTGGTGAACTTCCTACTACGAGCGTCAATCCCCTGATTCCCAATCACCATCTGCCTCCTGAGGTCAATTGTCTCCTGTTGAACCAAAGTAATGACACACATGCAAACACCTGTATCAGATAAAAATGTGGCAAACTTTCTGATCAGAGGGAAAAAAATCCACCAAGCAGCTGCTGCAAAAACGACTCATTATACCAAAAATTTGTTTGATTAAATTAGGTTATAGTGATTGACTGAATAAGAACAGTCTATTTGTAGATCAATCCACACACCAGGCACAATGTGATGAAAAAAGGAGACACCACCACCACCACCATCACCGATCCACTCAAATTGAAAGAGAAAAAATTAAAGCGCTATTGCCACAGGGGATAGTGTAACACTAATTTATTTAATTTCACCCATCACTGAAGATTAATGAGGAGGGCAGTGAAAGCAAATGCTAAGCAGCTCTATTCTGCATCATCATGCTATTTAGTTAAAGCATAAAATAGCACTGCTGAGCATTCAGGAATCCACACCCTTCATCTGTTAAATTCAAGCGACTGAGATATGGCCTTGCAAGTGATTTTGTCAGCCCAGAGAAGAGTTAACACCGTGGATGGCTACATACACAGGACCAGGAGACGGGTCTTTGGGACCGAGCACTGCGCGCTGGGAGGCTCGGTGATGCACAGTTTAAGTAGTCAGCAGGGACAGAAATGCTCTGGGGCCTGAGGCTGAGGCCCAGGATGTGGTTTACCAGACGCTTCTTAAAGGTCAGCCGAGGGCTGAACGGGCTCTCTGGACTCTGTAAACAACGGCAGGGTCACATGGATGGAGAGGTGGAAGAAGGACGACTTGGGTCAGACTTTACCTTTACCTGAAGCTTTGTTTAGCATGAGGTAGATCGGATTCATTCAAATGTACAGATGAAACAGCAAAGGAATAGTTTGAAATTTTCTGAAATGAAGAGTTCATTTGCAAAAACAGATAACTCCGTTTTATACATTTTCAGACAACTCATTTTTTATTGTTTACTTTAGATAATAATAACACTAATAATTTATTTATTCTATATTTTGTCATGTATTTTTCTACAGAGTCAAATCTTCAGTTTGATTGATATTATCTCAAGTAAACCATAAAATATAAAGTTTTCTGACAATTTATCAAAACAGAGTTCTCTGTTTTTGCAAATCAACTCTTCAGTTATTTCCTTTCCTACTGCTAATAAATGACAAGCCAGATACCACACTCATGTCTATTAAATATGAATCTACAAGCAGCAATAGCTGGTTAGTTTCGCACAAAGACTGTTCCAAATCTCAGACCTAAATCTCTAAAGCTCACAAATTAAAACATCTTCTTTGTTTGACCTGGGCCAAATCTTAAGAATAAAGACAACAATTTGCAGTTTCACTGGAGGGTTATATGATGTACTGTTTTAGCAAGGAGCCACGACCTCAGCCTCGTGAGGTTACGAAGCAACAGTGAAGAGCAATAACTAGCAGGCAATTTCAGGGGGAGTGTAGTAGGGAGATGACAGCTCTTTGTATAGCAAAACGGTAAAACTGCATCCCTCTTCGATCCCTTCTGTTCATCCTAGAAGCACAGAGTGTGCAGAGACAGAGGGATTGTTTAGCAGAACATGTTTGTCTAATCTGCCTGACTTATTAATCCCATATGACTGAGTTTTGTGCAAGTTAAAATGTTAGACTCTGACTTTGGTTCTGAACTGTGCTGTGCGTTGATAGATCTGTGGTGCTGTCCATGGGGGTGAAGCAAGGGATAGAAAATGTGCTTTTTTATCTCTGTCTGCTTTTCTATCAGCATGGTTTCATGTAGTCTATATACAATATCGAATGGTGTCACTTTCATGGTCAAAGTGATAAGTGGCAATGTATAGTCACAGAAAAGCCAGAGGATCACAGAAAAACACAGATTTTCACTGTGTGTACTTCAGATTTTTTTTTCTTGTGAGGAACAAGAAAAAACACCGTCTAAATGATTACCATCAGATGCATAAAATCTAAAGGTGTATTTTGTGACTACTTTAATACACAGTCATAAAAGACAGAAAGACAATAAGAGGATAAAATGCAATTGTAGAATGAAAATGCCATAGTTATGCTTAAGGCCTATTGTAACAATGTCCTTCAGGTGGTGTGTCTGTGTGTGTGTATGTGTTTGTGCTGGTTGGTGATGTGAGAGCAATGAGATGCTTCCATTGGACCATCCCTTTGTTAAAAAAGTAACAAAAGATCTACTGTTCATAAGCCCCCACATAGCCTAAACCCCTTTATAGGTAGATTCCCATCAGTTTCCTTGTTTCCAGTCTTTGTGCTAAGCTAAGCTAACCGGCTGCAGCCTTATTTACAATTGAAAGATAAGAGTGGTATTGATCTTCTCATCTTAACTGCTGCAGAAAAGACAATATTTCCAAATTTGCTGAACTATTCCTTTAGCTTGTTATATAATCACTAGTAGTAAACTCAACACTTCAAGATCACCACCTATGTCAAGAGCTTTTCTTCAATTATCTTCAAATCTAAGAAAAATTATTACAGATCGATTCTGAGATCGTCATAACAGACCTGACAAAGCAGAACACCTTATCTAACCACTGACAGGTGCATGTTTCTAATCACATTACACTGTATCATCGCAACTAATCTGAGAGGTTTGTTTAAATTATGAAACAAACAAACAGCACTCTTCCAAGTCAAGACTAAACTCTAGGATACAAATAAACTGATGAATGCCTAACCATGTGGATGGTGGGTGACATGGTGTCAGCTTCATCCTCATCTGAAAGGTCTCCCATGTTGACAGAGTTCAGGTCAGCAATGTCATCGACATCCTCCTCGCCCGTCAGTGACGTCAGTGTGTTGCCCAGAGCATTGAGGCGCTTGCCAATATTGGGATCCATGTGAACGTCTATCCCACACATTTTCCAAAGCACATTGAGAGTCCAGGTACCAGCACTGCTGCTTTCTGTTCAAAGGAAGAGGTAGCAGAGAGGGAGAAAAAAAGAAATCAAGGATGTGAATGAAATAAATGCAATAAATAATACAATTTTCAGACAGTTGTCTCATGCTTATTGTGCAGCTCAAGGGTATGATCCATATTTTATGGACTAGAGCATAGTTAGAAGAACTTGCCTGCAGAGGGTTGCCCTGTAGTCCTGGAACATACTTCATATGTACCATCAGGGACTACACCTGCATAATGAATACGTACACACCAGCAACAGAAAGTCAATATTTCAGAAGAGCTACATGCAGAGAAAATGACATCTCTCTTTTTCATGTCGGCAGCAGTTAAGACATCTGTTGTATCATAGCAGGCTCATGTAGAACATAGTAGTAGATTTGTGCTTAAAAGACAATTTTAAAGTCCCTGTACGGTTATTGAATAAGCTTCTAAAAATTCATCTCTATGTATCAAAGTAACATATTTGCAAGTTTTCTCCTATGAAAAAGCCCTTGATGACATAAACAGGCTTAGACAGAAATCTACACCTTCGTCTTCTTTAGGAATCGTCAATTTTTGAAGCCCTCTTCTCCACCCATCTCTCCACTGCCCAAGTGCAGCAGCTCATCTCCGACTCCGAATTATAAAATGACTTAACGCTAAGTTGTAATGCTGGAGTTATTAAGCCACATATTTTTGAATGCTAACATGGTCAACAAAATGGAATTTTACTGGAAGGGATCTTTAAATGTAAAAAAGTTGTAAATTTATGCATATGTTTTGAATATTTTCCATTTGTTATCCACTCAAATAATGCTTTTGGGATTTATTAATAGCAATTAAAGGCAAGTAAAATGAACCTTCAGCATATCTAAAGTCACATACACGCAGGTACTGGACCACTCACAAGCATTCATGACGAGGTCTCCCCTGACTTCGGGTTTCCAGTCGTCCCAGGAAGTCTCGAAGCCCTCAGCGAAGCGGATGCAAAAGTTCTTGAAGTGTCCTTTGCTTACCAAGGACTCAGAGGAGCAGGCGGTGATCAGCGTGCTCTCAATGGTCAGGACCAGAGCTGAGCCAGTGTCAAAATCTATGCTGTGATTGGCCTGGTGGAACGGCAAGGAGAGCAGTTACCTAAGACCCAAGGCTAAAAGGGTTGGTAAGAGGGTGAAGGGTGGCAGGAGCAGAAGAACCCACATCCATGTGTTTGGGAAAGGCAGAGTTAGCTGGTAACACTTCATTCTCCTGTACAGTTTAGCTGCTTTATCAATTGAATAAATTGATGATCGATGCAGTTATTTGCATGCGATTTAAATAATGAAACATTGACAGACTACTCCTCATCAAGCAATTGTAGTTCTGCAAAACTGCAAAGTCAGCAAATGACAAACTATTAGTAAGTGCTGCTTATATAAACGCACACCCGAGTGAAATGTTACCAAGCTTTTCAATTTGTTAGATGATGTATAATTGCAGAATTGGAAAAACCTGCGGCTATTACATGAATTTTTGGATTAAGTGCTGCACTGGTCCAAAAATAGCAGTATTATCATCATCTCAGTAATAACTGGAGGGGCATTAAAAATGCTTGCCTCCAGACTATTCAATTAGTTATTTTTATTACTTGGATGAAAATCAGACCACAATTTTTGAACAATCACTGCATGTATCCCAGTAATTTCCAAATGTCCACAAGTTCTCCCTTAAAGGTATAGAAAGAGCCCAGCATGTGCACCACAGCCCTGTCGTTCATGACCTTGTGTTGTGTGTTAAAATGTATACTATTTCATCGTACTCCAAAAAAAAATTCCATATCAGCAACAATGAAGCATCATACTGGAGGCCAACTGGCATAACCTCTTTGTAGTAACTACACACCTCAGACAACCTCAAACTTCATTAGATTTTTTGCCAGTTTTGTGGAGAAAACTGATTGATTGCAAAGTGACATGACCTGCCATTTTAAAACAACTGAAGCACTCGTGATGCATTGTACTTGTGACAGATTTGATGGAAGAGAATCACAGTAAGTAAGCCATTGTCCCACAACAAGCCATCACAAGAGATGTAATAAATTATAGGTTACTTTTCGAGCATTTTTATGCCGGCCTACTGATGTGCTGGCGCCAGCTTCAGAGTTGTAGCCCTCCGTAGCTGGTGCTTGTCCTCTCTATGGAAAAAAGTGTGACATAACTGCTGGTATATCTTCTATCTATGGACACAGTGCAAGTACAACAGGACAACTGATGTGGACTTAATATCAAGTGTTTCCCCTGGAAATGTTCCATTCCTGTGCAGGGGTGGTCATTTTTTTTTTCTTTCTGATCTTTTTATGCTGCAATAATATGCATACTTCAAAAGAATGATATGCTAAAAGAACATAATTTCCATTCAACATTTGACGACACAGATGTACATGAATGTTGTCACTGTTGAGGTGCCTAAGAGGGAGAATGAAGCTGGAAAGGTACACAGGTTTACAGCGGTGGTAGGGGAAACACTGATATCTGCATTGACAAGAGCAGTTCTTTTAGGATCATCATTAAATGGTTCTCAAGGCTATTAATCAGGGAAATGCATCCCCAAAAGTGATTAAAGTTGTAATTTTTTTAGTTAGAATTTTTGCTGAAAGTGTTTGTTTCACTTCAGTGAATAAATGACTACAACCAAATTGTTTTCATTATTGTTGAAAAAGAATGAATTTGTACTTTCTTTGCACTAAATTTTCTTAATTGGATTAAATTTGCTATTATATATCAAACAAGCAAAATATATGAATTTGGACATTTAAACCAAGAACTAAACATGTAAAAATAGGATTTGCGGCTACAGGAATAACCACAGAAGTTTAAAACAAACCATAGATGACTACCTGGGATGTGTTGGTAATTGGCAGGCAAATACCCAGGTCATTAACAGTCAGTTGCAGGAAGAGGGTGCTAAATGCTTGAGCAGAGGTCTGTTGTATGCCTGGCAGCTTGTCTACCACCTCTTTTGTGGCCACGTGGATGTCCTTGTTGAGGGCCAAGCGCTGCTCATTCCAGTTGTCATATGCCGCCTTGTAATTCAGCCAGAAGAGCACAGCTGCAAGGGGGTACAGAGGTGGAAAGAAAGAATAAAAAATTAGATCCTGAATGTCAGCTGAACAAGTTTTTTGAAGGTTTTGAAATGTCAAGGAACTGAAAAAGTCACAATGGGTTCGATGCAAAAATTCATCAATTCATTCAACTCTTTTTTGTGGTGTGCATATCAGATTCCATTCAATGAGACTCACCCTCTTCTAACAACCAGTGTTAAACAAGTAAAATGCAAAACAGCAATTATATAGTGTCAAAACAGAAAAACTCTGCTCTGTTTCTTCAGTGTCAACAAGAAAGATTAACAGAAAATGGAAATGTTGCTCCCACACAATAAAAATAACTGAACAGAACATGGTTTTGTGTCAGATATGGAATGATTGTTCATTTTTGCATTTTAAGGTTTGATAACTGTTTCAGAATATGATTCAAAAAGTGAGCTTTGGGTGACAGAACAGGCTTAAAAACATATTAATATACAGAGGTACCAACAAGACATGGCCAGAGTTTAACATTTGATATGAGATGTCATGTAGAGAAACAGAACCTCTGTCAAATGCCACTGGCTGGGCGAAAACGATTGGCCTGTTGAGAGTGATGAGAACAGCCTCTTTGTCTGAGGAGCTGCTGATTTCCTCCTGCAGAGCATTTCGCAAACCGATCCGAGTTCTGAAGTACGCCACCTGGTGGAAATCTGAGCCAGCTTCCTCATACACCTAAAAAAATGAAAGGAAGAAAGGGGGTCAGATGATGATCTCGCTTGATTAAACACACCAACAACAACATTTGGAAAGATGTTGATTCTGTGTCTATATCTGGTCTAAGATTCCCTTTCCAAGGAAAGCTATAACATAGTGAGAGGCTACTCTGTACCTGGTGTTTGACTATCTGTCCAAGGGCCAGGTGGAGATCAACCTGACATTTGCCAAAGAGTTTAAGGTAACTGCTGCTGCCACCGGGCTGAGCCTTGCACTGGATCCTGTTGGACAGCTCCAGCTCAATCAGACCTGTTTCAAAGCGCACAGCTCGCATAGAAGGAGTGGTAGCTGTCATTTGGATTCCCTGCAAACATGAAGATGTCACTCAGAAACCTCCTTGGGGCTTAACTGACACTCAAAATAAGACGAAAAACTTCAGAGAGTAAAACTTTGCGTGTTACTTAAAACAACACAAAATCTGGACCTGGTTGCTTCTCCCAGTGTGAATGACTTTGCATTTTTGAAACAAACTGAACATGAGATACCTTGAACAGGAGGCTGAGTGAATAAAGCAGAATTTTTGGCTTGTCTGCATCTGTTGAGGTGTCATGCTCATTCCACAATGGGATGGGCTGTTCTCCGCCTGCATCAATAGAAAGTCTAAAAGTCAACAACACAGTTCAGTTCACACAGACAGTAGAATGTGATAGAATGGGGTGAAATGGACTGCAGACAGATGTGAAAGTCCTAATATCTGCTGAGGTGTCCATTCCAACCATATTTAAACATTCCTTCTTGATGAGAATGCTTGTCATATACTAAACTGAAGGTTACACTATTATTCTTTACTTTAAAATAGCATAAGAAACCCAGTCATATCTCTGCTGAGCAAATGTATCGATCAAGTCGAGTAAGTTAAACAAATTACCATCAATACTATTGTGGAACTAACATGACTGGATTTGTGGCAGTGCCTTGGGCATTGTTTTGTGTGGAACGAAAAACGATTTTTCAGTGACTAAATCATCAGCTGCGGGCTATGGAATACTGTGGGGAACAGACAGATGTTTAAGATTAGATTAACTTTATTGATCCGAGTGGAAAGAAAAGGGAGAGAAAAGGGTAGAATTTTGGAGGCAGCTCTTGAGCCATTTGTGAATGCAGAAATGTATTAAGTATGTTGTGGTAGCATAAAAAGCAGTATAAAAAATGATACGTAGAAGTTACAGTACCTGACACCTTCTGAATGACCTCATTAACTTCCTTCATGAAAACCTTTTGCAGAAAGACCAGATGGTTGAGCAGGTCTGTAGTCAGGTTATGTTCAAATGAACCAATCTGTGCAGCAGAGAGGAAAGCGAAAATGAAGTCCAGTCAGTTATAAATAATTATGACAAACCACGACCTTAAAAATCCATCCATCCATTCTCGATACACCACTTTATCCTCACTAGGGTCGCGGGGGGTGCTGGAGCCTATCCCAGCTGACTCGGGCGAAGGCAGGGGACACCCTGGACAGGTCACCAGTCTGTCTCAGGGCTACATATACAGACAAACAATCACACTCACATTCACACCTATGGGTAATTTTGAGAAATCAATTAACCTCAGCATATTTTTGGACTGTGGGAGGAAGCCGGAGTACCCGGAGAAAACCCACGCATGCACAGGGAGAACATGCAAACTCCATGCAGAAAGATCCCAGGCCCACCCCGGGATTTGAACCGGGGATCTTCTTGCTGCAAGACGAAAGTGCTAACCACTAGACTACTGTGCAGCCCGACCTTAAAAATATAAAAACTAATTCTGTTGGCTGTAAAAAGACCAAACATTATTCACACTACACAAGTTTAGCTAAAGGATTCCCTTCTGAAGGTCATATTAAACCCTTTATACACACAACTAGTATTAAATGGGAATGTCTTGCAATTTGTAATAATTACAGAGATTGTCTGTGTTCTCAATGCAGTACGAATCTGCCAGTTCAGAATTTTGTAATGTAAAAATTACGTCGCAAATCAGCTATGATATTTTGCCAAACACTGAGGTCCTGTGATAACATTAGCATCTCTGTTGTCTAACTGGTATCTCTGCAATTAGTGGTGATTTTGTACTTTCTGCAAGGTTCTTTTATTCCACTGGACCTTTCTTCCATCTCGTTCACGCTCAAGAATTCTGGAGTTTGCAATGGAAGTTATGAATAAAAATTTGAAGCATTTTAAGGTGTAAATTTAGGAGCTACACAACACAGTGACCCATTCACACAAAGAGTGAGCTCAAATCCATCAGAACATAAAATTCTTGAAGGATGATGTGATGACGTTCATAATAGGCAGCCTATTTTTGCCTGCCTATTATAATCAGACTTCACTTGTCCCATGTGAATGAACATGGACAGATATTGGTGGGGGTAGGGGGTGACTTAGAAAATACATAAGGGTCCTCAGGTAACACTAGTCCTGAGCCAGTACGGATTTGGACACCCCCGGCTCTTTGGTAGTGGTAATATGATCAGCTGATTGCTGAGACCTCTCAAATGAGGTCCATTTTTTCAAGCTGAGAGACTAATAAAATGTTTACGCATTGTTCTGAGGTTCTTACTTGAGCCAAACAACGCAGGTAGTTCCCTTGCAGGTAGTTTCCTTGTTTTGCTGGAAAGTCGTCTGGTGCCCAGCCCTGGTCTGAGTGGCTCTCGTGTTCCTCCATGATGTACTCTCCTGACATTGTGACTGGAGGCAGGGTGAGGCTGGCTGATGGTGCAATGGTACACATGTCCACTGGAGATACTTTTGACTGGAAGCACAGTTTGTGGTTCAGCAGGTCAAAGGTGAAACTGGTTTGTGCTCCTAAACACAAGAAAATGAGAAAAAGAGAATTATAACTCGTTTTTTGAAAGGACTGATAATACCTTAAAACAAATATTAGTAGAAGTGAGACAAGGTAAAAGTATTTTTCAATAAAGTGCTATTAGATTTACTTATAACATGTCAGAAGAGGATCAAGAAGCAATGCTTTAGAAAAAACAGACTCTTCCCTAACCTACCTTGATTCTTAAAATCACTGTCAGATCTATTTTCACTCACCTGTCATACCATGGCTCTTCACGCGGCCCATTTTGTACTCAGCTTTCAGTGAGGGCAGCAGGGCAGCCCCGATGGTGATGCCATCCATCATGGCACTGAACTTGAGAACGATGGGTTTCTTTTCTAGGCCTTCAGGAAGCTGGGGGAACTCATTGGCTTCGACAGGGGTCTGATTGATGCTGGATGCTTTGTCAGAGGGTTGTGGGGTGGGGGTGTCCTCCCTATTAGGAGGCTGACTGTATTAAAGAAAAACAAAACGAAATTCACTCATTGAAAATATGGAAGTACTGCTTTGATTTACTCACACGTGTGTGTGTGTTTTATTATGCAGAGCATTGCAGATAGTGGCTTACATTCAAGTGAGTATCAAATTATAGACAAGTTCTTTAATATACGAAGCACACAACTCTATAAATAAATTAACCAGTCCCTCCAGGAATTTGCGATGTTGCGATCGCGCGAAATCAACCGATCTCCGAGAATTTTGCGCGGCCTTGCAATTTTGTCCAATCACCGCAACTTTCCCGCAATTTTGGCCCTCCTCCCGTGAGTTCCACCAATCATAGCAGCTCCCAGCGCAAACGTAATGCACGTACGTCACCGAATTCACTTCCTTGTTTATGGTTTGAAGATGCAGACATGTGCGATACTAATGTTTCTCTTTTACCAACAAAAATTACTGCTGAAGACCGTGATAAACAATTAATTCACTGATGTTCTTCACCAAAGCGGAGCTAAACTGTTTTACACCAGTGCAATATTGTGGTGGAACACAAAAAAAGGAAAAAATCATCGATTGATAAACATTTAAAAAAAAACAAAAAAACATGAAACATATTAGAACGGCTGAAATGAGCAGACAACAGACCAGACAAATCATGATGGAAACTGTTGCATCCAGATCAGTTAGAGCACTGAAAGAATGAAGGTAAATTAGATTAATTATTCCACCAAAGAACACGGCGGAGTTATGTGATGATCAGCGTGTGTGAATCCTTCCTCTGTTACCAACGTTACTCAAAAACGGATTCGCAGATTGAATGAAATTTTCAGGGTTGGTCAGAAATGACACAAGGACCAAATGATTAGACTTCGGCAGTGGTACGGCTTAAAGTTTGGATCCACGGATTTGTTAAGAATGCATAGCGACACAGCGTCTGATAGCAGCACGGTAACCATGGCAACAGGTGAACGCTACCACAGCGGTCTGCTGATGATCAAATGATTGTGATCCTACAACAAATCTACCACTGTGGACGCATCAGAAATGACACAAAGAACAACTGATTAAATTGTGGGGGTGTCTCTGAGTCCCATCAATTCCCGTCGCATGCTACATATTCATATCACGCGATTCGGTATGTACACATGCAGAACACACACCTGTGTTCAGTGTGAGGTCAGGTAATGAACAGTCTTGGTGGAGGACTGCGCTCTCTCAGTGCTGTTCTTGTTAATTGACGTGACAAGCCGTGAGCGTGTGTCTGAACACGTGTGTGTCAGGAAGTGAAATTAACTTTTTAAGCCACTGACAGATATGTCCAAATATGATTCATTCAATAGTAAATTATCATTTTGTGTCACAAATCTACCAACCACGTCATGTTAAACCAGGATCTGGCTGCTGCTAATTTCCCACCATGGTGTGCCAGCTTTTGTGGAAATGGGTTGGAACGTTAAATAAGTAATTTCGGAATAAATGTCAATTACAGTGTTGAAACATGTTCTACAAGCTGGAAAAAAATGCAGCTTTTTAGCAGTTGTCACCGTCTCCTGCAATTTCATCACAACAAATAAGCTTAAAACATCGCAACTTTTATCGCAATTTTTTAGAAAAGCTGCCGCGAATTCAGGCATTTTCGGCCGCGACAATCACGAAAAACGCCCGCGAAATCCTGGAGGGACTGATTAACATAATTCAGAATATTACCATGGAAACAGACCAACATGCACTTTGAAAGTAGGCACTAGTGCGGATGTGCCGTAGTAACCTGTCACTTGTGTAGATGTAAGATTTTAAGTACAGTTGTCAGTGGTAAACATTTTAGAATCAGCGACTTTGAAAAGTCAGAAGTTAGATTTTGTTTTAAAAAAATAAAAGAGATAAATGAGGCAGACACACATGTTGGAGGGCTGGCGGATGAGGTCAGAGATCTGCTTGGAGAGCTGGTGGGAGCTGCGGACCATCATGCTGTGCAGAGTAGCCGGGTGCTGGGGGATGTTGATCATGATGGCCCCCACTTTAAAGACGGCAGCATTGTTGGTTTTCAGTCCCCGTTGGGCGCTGTACAACGCCTGAGATTTGGCGATGTTACATTTGACCACCGTTCTGAAACAGAGGGGGAAATGTAGTAAGCAAAAGGATGGAAGTCTGATTTGTTGACATGGTGTGGAGGTATGAACGAAAGTGGAATCACTGAGAGGACATCAAACAGTGAAGCACCATGCAGATTCAGACAGCATTCAGTTTTGGATCAGAATGGATAGAACGAGCAATGACAGTGACATACTATAAATGAATAATAATGACCTGAACACTATGGCCAACAAATGCATAGTCACTTATACAGAAAAAAGATTCTGTTTCTAGCTGCAATAGCAAACAACAGATGGTTTATGAATATACTATTCAACTGACATAAAATGCTGAAATATCAAACAGACATTTCAGTATTTTTTTTTGACCGATGACATTAGGAAAGAACATGAAAACTGTACACAAGTGGAGACCTTCTGCTTCTCTCAACTATATGTAACACTTAACTGACCTGCCACCTTTAGACGCAGTAAATTTTAAGATTATAGATATTTGTCATATTTTTGAATATTTTCAGATATTTTGAAGACAAAATGGATAATCACAGAAAAAAAGAAAACAGTAAGCAGGTAATAAAGAAACTGGCAAATTTTCTGCTTTTTAAAAAAATCAACAAGAAACCAATAGATCTTTAAACAGTGGTAGTGGCTTCACTCAAACAAATTTAATGTAGAAAGTCCTGAGAAGCGGCTCATTGAAAATCTATGTGATGGACAGGTGACTGACACAAATGAAGGATGTACAATTAAGGCAGTTGTGTTTTTTGGGCCCCAAATGGCAGCCATAACATACAGAAACTCTTGTTTAGCAGTGCTGGTGGGAGATGTTGGGAAATCCTCCAGTCTATGCAAGTAGTTGGAAGAGAAAGTAAAGAAAAGTCAAAAAAAGAAGAGCACAGGAAAGTGTGACACAGTTCTGAGACACTGTAAGGTGAGAACAGTTTACCACAAGCATCGAGGAGCCATTCAAAGAGAAAATGTGGTCAGCTGTGAAGTGTTTGCTGGCAGTTGTTTTTGTTTTAGATAGTCAAGCTGCATTTATAATAAGGCATTGGATTAATAGAGTAGCTAAAACAGTGGGGCAAGCTTAGCTAGATAAATATGTTGCAATTAAACTGGACCTAGACAACATCTCAAAACAGCTGCTGACAATCCACTAATACATGAGCCGCTGAACTTTAGTTCCGCTTTTGCACTGTAACCTCAAAAGAGTGAAAAGCGAAATATATAATCTTGCATCTCAATATTGGACAAATCTATGTGTAACATTTAACTTCACATGAACCAAAGAATGAAAAGTATAGATAAATATGAACTTGGTCACAGTTACAGCATGAAAACAGGATTAAGTTCCAGCAGGTGCATCACTTAAGCAAACAATCTGTTTAAGTAATAAACTGAATCAAAACAGTGTAGAGATACACACATTAGCCATTCTAAATGCATGACTGCAAGGACTGTAATTGGATTGGGGTGGTTACACATTGTGGAAAGTGCTTGCAGTAAAAAGACAAACTGATGTCAAAATTACCTGACTGAAGGGTGGGAGTGTGATGGAGAATAGAAAACTGCACCTTTTTTTAGTGGTTTTCCAAATGTGCTTATAGACTTTGTATGAAAGCATCCAACTAGAAGTTCTGTTTTTGTTTTAGCATGTGTTTAGAATACAACAAACTAAGAATTTTGATATCCCATTTGACATTATAATAAGTATATTTTGCCAGAGTTGTAATACTTTTAGTTAAAAGCAAATAATCTTCCCTTTATTATACAAGCAATAGCAAATAAAAACACAAAAAATCACTAGCATGTAAACTAAGTTGTGATTAAGCTAAAAGAAAACTGAAATTCACAACAATTTTAAAGCTAATTTGAAATAGAAACATCACTCCAATCATACAACTAAACCTCAATCAACGACAGACACAGTTAAGATCAATACTCTTAAATATGTGAAGCAAAGTTGCAACTCAAAATGTAATTACATGGACTTCTTAAGACTTCCTTACAAGATTAGAATTAAGCCTTCATTTAAGGGATTGAATTGACTGGCTGAACTGAATTAGAATTTATACGTACTGAATGTCTGGTGTTATTCCCTCCAGCAGAACAATGTTTACTCCGCCTATGTGAGCCGATGCACATGTCTCTGTCATTTTCTGGTGCAGGATATCTGCATACAGAAAAAAAAGAAAAAAGATTAGCTCAAACAAAGCAAACTTTTACCTACCAGCAAAAGTTTCTTTTTTTCAGAAATACATCCACCTAACTTGCTTTCAGTTATATTGTGAGTATGGAATCAATCACAGAAGTCCTTTGGGACTTCTGTAAAATTTCATTTCAGACCTTTACTTCTACAACTTTGACTTATTTTTTCCAAAACGCATCAGGAACATTACCCTGCCTCACCTTTCATCTTTTCCTTCAGGGTGAAGCTTCCATGGATCTTCTTCAGTTCGGCCTCCATAGTCAACCCGCCAATGTCTGCTTCGAGGTGTGTGCGGTTCACCATGCCTATGCCGAAGACTATGAGCGTGACATGCTGGGGTTCAGAGCTCACCAAGCTGCGTCGTCTCCCGCCCGCACCTTGCGGCTTGTTGGGCGAGGTCGGTTCCTGCTGCTCGTTCTCAAAGACTACTTTACAGAGCGGCTCTGAGGGGCGACGTCCACCCTCTGCAGAAAAGATGGAGGGGAAAGAAGTATACTTGAGATACAGATTGAAATATTGAACAATAACATCATTTATGTACTTAAATGTCCATGAAGACTACATCAGATTTGTGGAGAATCGTGGTATTTCAGCATAGTGGAATTGCAGGTTTAAAAAAAATAGTGCCTCACTGTCTAATTGACTGACCTAAATTGGACCTGTGAAGACAACTGCACCACATTTCAAAAAAGACTGAGCAAAGTTTTAACCTCCGAGGAACTCATTGTTTCACTGAACCAAGTCTCTTGAAACACTTTACTGACATTACAACCTCTTCTCTTATACTTAATGGACTCCTCAGGGAAGTGCAGGGTCAGAGCAGCAGCAAAAGATCATATCAGGATAAACTGACTAGTAAATAAAATATAATGCAACAAATAGAAGTATGACAATAGAAAAGCACAGCTTTGCAAAATATAAAGCAGGAGTTCATTATTAGCATCAATAATAATTGATAAATAACAGAGGATGAATGCAAAATAAATAGAATATTATGCAGATTAATGGGAAAGAAAGTGACAAATTAAATAATTTGAGAGGTTGATGAAAAAATGGTGACAAAACAGACGATGAGGGGAAGAAAGAACAAGACATATCGAGTGAGAACACAGATATAACAGCCAAGTATGGGTGGCAGAGTGGAGGGTGCAAACGGAGATGAACAAAGGAAGGAAGAAAAATCAAAAATAAAGCATTATCCTAGCAAAATAATGTGTGAAACAAAAGTATAAGAAGGTAGAAGTGAAAAGTAAAGCAGAAAAGAAATGCCTGGTTGGGCTAAAGGACTGAAATTAGGGACTGGATGACTGCTAGACGCTGATTTCCACCTGAAAGGCAGTTCTCTGGGGAGCTTTTCTCCAGGATGCCAGTGGGATCGGAGATGAGGGAGTAGAAGTTGAGCAGCTTGTACATGTTCTGCCAACATTCTGCTGATGGCTCGCTCTGCTCTGAAACCGTGATGGAGTCAGAGTCGTCCATCTGGATCGCCATGTGGTCGGCCACGTCACGCGAGCCCTTTCTTGACACCTGAAAACGTCGTGCAATATTCCAGATTATGAAACAAATAGAAATGTCACAACATGCATCAGGAGGCTGAAGGGCAAATAAACAAGCATTGCTGACTTTTTCCTTTTTTTATTGCCCTGCTCTTTACTCTAACAGTACAGTTATGATGCTGGAAGCTGTCACGATCAACACAGTTAATGAAATTTCTATGCTGTAAACAGACACCTGTCAAATTAACTTTGCTATAAAGAAAAGTAACTCAGGTATTTTAGCAGACTGAAGTTCCTAAGGGAGCTGGTGTAGATCAAGGCTGTGGAATTTACTTGGAGTATGTCACGAAACCCTCCCTAACATTTTTCACGTAATCTATTTTCAAAAGTGCTCTTCAAAGTTTGAAGCTGATGTTCCCACGGCCAAGGCAAAAATAATTGTCCTTGTAAGAAGTATCCAGTCAGACAGCTTTGAAGAAAAAAAAATCAACCATTTTTCAAGTTTTCCAACTATGAACTGAATAAAAAAAACCTTCTCACCAAGAGATCGCACGGGGTTTCTGCTAATGGTGCCCTTTTTGAGAAATTCTGACTTATCTATTGGCTCCCTCTAGGGTTTGTGCGCAGAAAATGACAATTTCTGAGCGATTTTTGTGATTTTACTTATAATACTGAACAGAGTGTGCGGGTGTGACACTAATATATAGACCCTTCTTAGTCTGTTGCTGGTCATTGATAAACCTCCTAAAAATTCATCTGGGTTTACCAAAATGACATATTTAGAAGAATTTTTCAATGACTTTGCCTAAATATGACTAATATGCGTCTCTACATCTTTACCTTCTTTATAATGCGTAGATATATCAATATTTATAGCTTGAAACTATTTGCTACCTCCATCTCCATAACTTGTCCACCATTTGCCTTGATCTGCCTTCTCACCTTACAATTCTAATCAAACCTTATAAATCTACACCACAGATTGGCAGATCATAAGATCGGAGTAATTCAGCAATGTGTTTAAGCTAGAGACTGATTTGAAGAAGAGCAAACTGAATGCTTTGCCATGCCATTGACTGATTATTGACTTCTAGCAAAAAAGTAAAAAATAAAGACCATAGTGCATGTTAACAAGGTAAAAAGTATGATTTCATTAGTCGGCGTCTTTAATGCTGTTTGAGTCGGATTATAAAGTCCCTAGGTACTAGTTGTTCCAAACTGTAGAATAAACAAAGGCAACAGGTGTACAAGACATCGAAAGAGCCCATAATCGTTAGACATCCTGTTGCAGTTTTTCCATTATCAATACCTCATGGTACTCATTTACAGTGCTTATACAGCTAATGTTTTAAGTCTCTATGGCCTGTTTTTCAACAACGCAGTTTTCCTGAAACAATCCACATAATCACTGAAATCACATTTTCCCCATTTTCTTCAAAATAGCTACATAAAAAATATATGCCACTCTTAATGTTACCTTAGAGGTGCGCCGCTCTGAACGTCCGAGGGAGCTCCGTCCTCTGGGCTCCCTTCTTCCCAGTGTGTCCATGCCTGATGGAGGTCCATTAGGGGGTAAAATACCAGCAACCCCTGCTCCTGTTCCTGCTCCTCCGCCTCCACTCAGCCCTCTCTTGCTCTTTAGGGGTTGGGTTCCACTGCGGCCAGCCCCGTTCAGGCTTCCTCGAGAACTGCGGCTGAAGTCCGACGACCTGAAGTGGCGGTATGGCCGGGCCTTGAATGTGGGTGTCGGAGAGGCTGAGCCGGCAGTATAGCGGCTCAGCTTGATGTCGGTCTGTGTGGCCTTGATGTCGTCGATCATGGTGCTGAACTGGTGGATGAGGCGCACTAGGGCCATGTCGACGCGCTGGCTGATGGCCTGGCAGGCTGTCGTGAAGTCACAGTGGAATGTGTTGTAGTGGCGGCGATTGAGGTCATGGAAGGATAGCGGGGCTGCGGTGGGGCCCTGTGGAGTGCTGGTCGACTTCTCCATCACCACCGCATTCAGGCTGAATGTCTCAATCAGCAGCGCTGGCTTAAACTCCAGTGGAGGGAGGTTCACCATGCCTTGTCTATGTATATACAGCGTTATGGAAGTATTTAGAATTCTATATTTCTATTTTTAATACATGCTACACACAGTCACATAAACAACACATTTATTTTCTCATGTTTTTTTATAATATGTATATGTTATGCATAAGAATAGTCTTACCTCCTGGACCGTTTGTTTTTGCGCTCTTTGGAGGTGTCAGAGTCAACGATGTCGGCTCTCAGACATTCGAGGTTACCAGAAAAAGACAAATGCTCTCCAAAATACATCTTGTAACTAAGAGGAGTGGTATCTTGAGCCTGGATGCCTGTGTAACTCAGCAAAGGTTTGAAAACAACCTGACGAGGAGAAAACAGATTATCTATCAATGCAGTGAACGGAGTCAGGTGTTTTTAGAGGCTCAGCTATGATGATTGCAGACAGGACTCCTAACATCTAAAGAATAATTTAAGATAAAAAAGATAAAGTTAGGTAAGACAGAGCTTAATCTGAGATACAGGATGGAGAGTTCAATTCCACTGTTTTTCAGTCTGGCACAGGTGCTATTACTATGAGCAGCACATGATGATACAGATCAATACTTTTTTCTGTCTCAGTGAACAAATTTGGCGACTTGCCAATCAGTGCATTAAGCTTAAATATTGTTACCTGCTTCCATGGAATCAACACACACAAAAAATCTCATTCAAAAAGCTATTTTCAAACCAATTCCAAACCACTTTTCAGTGACCTGCAGATGTTACGTAAATAGCGTTCCCTATGACACCTTAAACACAGAGCACAATAATTAGAACAAATGAGAAAGAAACAGACAGATGTTTAGACAGCACCTGAGCATCGGCAAGCTGAACAGCAGCTGGACACTGGTTGCCTTCCTCAATGTCGGCCATGTCGTCCTGGCTCGTGCTGTGTTGGGAATGTTGGGAGTGGGTCCCATCCAGAGTGTTCTGGTCGCTGGACAGCACTGTGTTGAAGTCTGATGCTGAGGGGATGGTTGGCAGGTTACACGTTCCACCTGAGGGTGTGGGATATATGCGACATAAGGGAAGGTGCTCAGGGTTTTGATTTTCTTTGAAACTTGTGAGCTCTAGTGTGAACAAAAGATTTAACCACTCCAGCTTCACATAACAAAGACAATATAATGAATTACACAGAAGGCAAGAGACAGTGTTAAGGGGAACTTTATGGCCATTTTATGCGCAATTTGAAACTCTAAACAGCCACATCACCTTCACTTAATTTGTTTGTGAGGAGTTGCTGCAGTTAATTTGCTGTGCTGTCATTGGCTCACACCTGGGTGAGTAGAAAATGACAAAGTTAATCGTCTTGGGCACAAATACAGGCATTACACGCATAGAACTGTACCCAGAAGTGCTCTGCACAAGTGTGAAGGTAACATATCTCTTTTCAGTGATCTGCATGAGTGATTCTGAATAATAAACTGCTATTGAGAGAGAATGAAACAAATGCAGTGTGCAGCAGTTTGTAACTTAGAAGACAAGTGGGAGTACAGGGGAACAAGGAGGGAAAATGGCATGCTGTCAGGGATAAGTGGAATTTTAGGTTGCTAAATTCGACTAATGCGCTCTGGTTCTCACAGTATTTCTGACAAGAAGATACAGATGGGTGACAAATGGAAAAGAAAAAACAACTGAGTGTCTTAGTATGGTGTTGGTCCACTATCAGAACAACTTTGTATTGATTTGCAGTGACCCCTCTCTCTAAAGTTGTTCTTATGTTTCTCCTTATATATTGCACTAATGCATCACAGACATCACGTCTTTTCCAAAGACAGAAATGTAGGTGTTACTTTAGTCACTGACGCAACTTAAAAATGTGACACTTGAGCTGTAACTGAAGCTCATACTGACCACACCTCAACAATGAACCCTCTTCTAATGTCACTTCAATCTATTTCTTGCCAACTTGACACAAAACCCAAATCAACTGGGCCTCCTCAGCCTTTTCATACATGACACAGAGCGTGATTGGACGTAACTTGCCAAATAGTGCCATCAAGTCCACTATTCAGGTGCTGCCTTTAATTTGTCACCAGTCTGTATCCATGAGGAAACAACATGACTTTTGTCTCCACAACACAGTAGCACAGCTGCAGGTTTGTAGTCTAGTCACACAGGATTCTGGAAAGTCTATTAAGGTACCTCTTGACTCCAATTAAAACATTTACTATCTTACAAATTTCCCAAAACATGAGAACTACCGTACTACATGATCCTCATAACATATCAGGTGAAGAGATTTTAAAACTGATCAAAAAGAGTCCTGGTCCTGGATTGAGACTCAGTATAACCCAAATCATCAGTGCTAGATATCTGTATTGGCAGTGGAGAAGAGAAAGCGTAACTGGTTTATTATCTTTTTAACAGGTCTGAATGGTGAAAGTCATCACTTGGTTTCTGATCTGTGCTTTGTGAAGAGTATAAAAATTACTTACTTTGGCATTCCTCAGCACAGTAAAATTCAGTTCATCTAATTCTTTTAGCCAATAACAATCTCAGGCCCTAGAATAACAGACACAATCTATACACAGCGGCTTTAATTCACAATTTACCACATTCATTGTTATATTTGCTTTTTTGCCGCTGCAACAAATAACCAATATGAATGAAAGGAATCTTGCCTTGCATCCACACCAACAACATACCTGTCTCCAGGAATTTTTGACGCAAAAAGACCATCACAGAGGTCTAAGTGGACAATAAACTAATGAGGGTGACACACTAGCTGCTGGCTAGCTAATTGGTTCACCAACACCATCAACACAACACTGAGCAACAACCCCTGACCTCCTTCAAGGCTGTTAACTGCCAGTGGTTTGTACTGGTAGCAGTTGTCAGGAGAATCCAGAAAGTCTATTAAAACAACATCACATGGAAATTGAACTGAATCCCTCAGGTGAAGCTACACCGGAAGAAGTGTCATTCAATAGGCATTATAACAAATAATTAATAACAAAAATAAGTATAATCTTGCACATTAGGTTCCAAAGAGATTAAGTAATTGTAATGACACTCCATTTTTTAAATATCCCCTGAATAAAAACAAACAAACAAACAAAACAATTTCAATATGTTAAGTACTGAGAATCTACACTGTTAGCTAAAGCCTAATTCCACAGTGCCTCACCTGTCTGCAGGCTGTTGTGTTGGGAGCGGTTAACTGGAGACTCCTGAGCTCCAGCCCCAGTCCTGTTGCCCACAGCGTTGGACATCCAGTTGTAAAAGCTGACAGAAGAGGGCTCCGACAAAAGTGGGTGCTCGGTAAGCATGTCTGTCCCTAAGCTGTTTCCTGAACAGCAAAGGAAGGAGATTGAGAGCACATTGCATCATGGAACACACCACAAAAACTGGACATCAGAGACTGACTGACTGCTGTGCGTGAATAAATTCTTTTTTCATGTAGGCACATAGGGTTAATGTAAATTTGGGAATTACAAAAGTAAAGGCAAGGACAGGGTCTCTACAATTTTCAAACTCTCACACATTCTCATCAAAAAAGTTGCACGAACATTAAATGAAGGTGATGTGTGTTTCTTATCACTTTGTGCTTCTCCTTCTTTGGTGCATCTGGTTAGTCAGTATGGTAGAAAAAGTTTAAAATGAGTATTCCTGCTTTGATGAAGTGAGGTGATACTGGGTGGGATTACAGAATGTTTGAGTGAAATAAATTGGGGGATGCATCATTTGTTCATAGTGAGCATGTGGCTGAGGAGAGACCATGCTGGAATTTACTATTATCATGTAACTGAACTGTAGAGGTCAGTATTGGAACAAAAATGACAGACTATTAAATGTTGTTCCAAAAAAAAAAAAACTTTCTCGTGATCAGCAGTTACCAGAACCTTCCACATACTGCAGTTAGCATCAGTGAGTACCTGTGCGAGTAAGGGAGCTGCTCTTCGCTGCGGTGGCGGCAGACGGTTCGTTCCTCTGAGGCGTGCCCTCCAGCAGGTTGTGCAGACTCCGAAAGCTGCCTGTCAGATTGCTCAGGAGACTCTCCTTCCTGGGGCTGTCCTTGGCCGGCAAACCGGCTCGGCTCACATGGGCGGGTGAGTCAGCTGCTGTGTCACCGCTGGTGTAGCTCAGCGACTGGTAGGGGTGAGAGCCCTGGGTACCACAAAAGTACAGATTGCTAAGAGTAGGTTTACATCACATCATTTTTCACAAGTTGCCTGCGTTTTTTTTAATGTTAATAGCAGCTGGGATATACTGTGTCTGGCAACATTATGAGAAGGATGAACCTTAAGCTGAGGAAATACTTTTTCGACAAGTGCTGAGGTACCCCAACTCACCCAAAGATGGCATAAACACATCACACTTTAATTTGGCAGAGTGAGAAAAATGTCATCTCCCCACTCAGTGTAATCTCAAATCCCTCTTGGCTTTCCAAAAGTGGAATCACCTTGACACCACAGTCAACACAGCTCAGAGAGTTTGCTGAGGAGTGCTTTTTTCTTCTAAAGAAGTTCAAAACACTCAGTTAAGCAATAGATTATTTTAGAGCTGCATCCACAATCTAGAAAATATCAGAAATTTGAAATCACTGGTTATAAATGACCATTTTTTACTCTGTTTTGTCCAACCAATGGTAAAAGTGTATTAACCCTTTACGCTTCAGTGCGTCGTAGGTGTACCGCCGGCGGTACACCTACTAATTTGCATAGGAATTTCAAGAATGTCAGACGGCTGCAAACCCGATTATACAAACACTATACGCCGATGGAAAGCTTAGATTCTCATGAATTCGCCGGTATAAACCACTTTCAGATGTGATTACCACAGCGGGTGAGAAAAACACATTTTGTCCGACAAAAACAAATATTCATCCATCCGTTCTCTATACACGGCTTCAACGCACACAGCGCGACTCACATTTCCGGGTTCATTATTACACACAAAAAAAAGATTCCACAAAAAACGGCCATAATCCAACCTTTTACATCCAGACAACACAAGCCAGTAAACTATTTTGTCCAAAACATGTCCTGAAGTCGGTATAAAATCGTTTTCAAGGAAATGCACCTCGCGATGTGCGTCCAATATTCCCTGTATTTTTCGTCATTTTTTTTATTTAAAAATAGAATATTAGCGATTTTTTGTACTGAAAACGGCTGGAATTGACTGAAGCTTAAAGGGTTAAAGTTACTGTCACATAAAACAAGACAAACCAGGCAATATTTACATTTAGGGAGCTGAAATTACGGAACCTTTTGCATTTTTACTTGGAAAATGCATCACTTTTTAAATTCTCTGTAGATTGATGGAATGAATAATTACACCTAAAGTGTTTTTGGTTTGTTTGGATTGTATTTGTGCCATACTAAGAACAGTACAAGCAGTTCAGAAAGAGCAAGAGAATAGCTTTGAATGTTTGATTTTCTGATACCTTGCCATGCAGTAGTACTCCTTTGGGAGACATGAAATAACATTTCCACAAATAGTGGAGACGAGAAAATTACATTTTCACCATTATCACTGCACACGCAAGTTTGATTTACTAAAACTGTATCCTACTATCTGTACAATCTGATTTGCATACAGCATGCATATGAATGTTGCTCTATAAGGAGATATGGATATATGAATGATGTCTGTTACAGATATGGAAATGTGTATGTTCATGCATACAAGGGACTTAACTAAGACATGCAGGCTAAATCTCAAAGTTTTACCTTTATCCTGAGTGCAGATTCGCTGTGTGTATGGGACTTGGAAAGTTTCCTCATGATCTCCACACCACTGACAGGACCAGAGTTCGCCTCTTTTGGTGGCGGGCGGCTGCATGCTCCCTCCAGCAACATGGTGTGTTCACTCACTGTGGCTTCACAATAGTAACATAAAATAAAACTCCTAGAAAACCCCTGTGAAAACCTGCTAGAAAAAGTAAATCTATAGACTCATACTGACATTCATCTGTTCATCTCTTTTCTGCATACAAGCGTTAATTGTTTATTTCTTTGCAAACATTAAATAAGCAAAGGTTAAGAATTTCACAGTCCATCTGTGGGAACAGATGGGCGGTTCAAAATATCATTAGCACACTGAAAGCTGAAAGTTCCCACCTGCGTCAAATTCAAATTCAGCTCCATCAGCACTGGTGTCACTCTGCAGAGCAGCTCCATTGTCCAGGCCCAGGATGGCGTCACCCAGGCTCTGCTGAGGCTCCTTAGGTTTGGTAAGCTGGTTGGGCCTGATCAGACCAATAGCCTTGAATCCCTGAGTTACAACAATGAATTTCATCCATTGTCTGGCCAAAGCTACCAGACCCTTCTTTAGAGTCACCAGAGCTGGGACACCATCATTCTGGGATGGAAGGAGTAGAGGGGGAAAAAGTGGGTTAGTGCTGCCGTTTCACACTGATGATGGAATAATTCAAATAGTGAAGGGGAGCCAAGAGCACTTCGAACCAATTACAATAACTGGCAGTTGTTTTTTTGAGTTATAGCTTAATTTTAACAGTCTTTTTAATCACATTCAAGTTGAGACTTTTGTAAGACTGAACCCTCCCACTCACCATGGTAGCCTCCTCTATGACAGAGTAGTCGGCTTGTTGCAGGTAGCGGTGCAGGATATTACAAAGCATACAGGAGGGATTCTCATGCAGGTAGCGAGCTCGTTTAGTCACACGGTTGTACTTGCTCCTGATCGGGATATGGATGCTCTTTTTCTGCAGAGGAGTGACAAATTGTATGAAAATGAAAAATGCATATAGCAAACAAACATACTTAAGCTGCAGAGAGTTCTGAAACGTTTCACATTACAAAACTTCGAGTTAATTTAAAATAAAGATTTATTCTGTCCATATTTGTACTGCTGACCTCAAGAGCTTCTGTCATAATGCAGCCCATAACGGCACAGATGCGCAGTGTGCCCTCCATGTCCAGTTTGCGGAGAGAAGATTTGAGCTGGTCAATGGGAACCAACCAGGCTCCAATGGCAGGTGTGGCAGTGCTGAGCAGGTTCAACTGCCTACGCACAACAGAGAGCCAGAGGATTTGTGATCATTTGATTTACTATTGATCGGTGTAACCTAAAATATAGTAATACATTTTTCCTCTGTTGCAGTTAAGATACTAAAAGCCATAACATGAATTAACATAATGTAAGCAACATTTGCTATATTTAAAGTGTTCCTGATTATATTTTGAACTATGGGTTCAATTATTTGTGTTTTTTTACCATAAATAACAGATTTATTGTAATTAGATGAATGATTTTATTTTTTATAAGGAAGTCTATATAGTCAGTGCAGTCATACCTGGAGATGGCCTGTGAAGGTGAGCGCACATTAGTGGGAGCAGCAAAACTGAACCAGATCTCTCTGATGGTCAGCTTCATACTGCTGGAATCAGGTGGTGGGGGCATGAGAGGGAGATCTTTCTTGAGATCATCAGACTCGACCCCTTCATCCTACAGAACAGATGTTAACAGCATTCAACAAGCAATGCCATACCACTGAAATAGATTCACTGCTGCAAGTAGAGTCGCAAACTGTCAGCCCTGTTATACTTTTGACTTATCATAACATATCTTTTAGATCAAAGGGGATCCTGGCTAATTTGTTGACTTCAATCTCTTCCCTCTCAAACTAATTGGGAAGTTGAATCCGTTCATTTCAAATTAGTCAAACTTTTTGATCCACATCTGAACATCTTATTGTACTAATTCTGTGCGAGCAAAACAGCTGCTCAAATTTGAATCAAAAACTGGCAACAGGCAGTGACATTTGTTTGGAAAGGAGATCAAACCAATGCAGCAAAACTTTTTTTACTTTTAGTGACATTTAGAACCTTTTTAACCTGTTGCAGGACTTCCTTGTTGAGATGTGATTTCTTCATGACTCTGGCTGTACGTTTGGGCTGGTTTTCATGCTGCAGAATGAATTTGGAAGCAACTGAACATCTCCCTGATGATGGGCACAATCTTGCCCGTACTTAATACAATTAAATAATCAACTTATTCTGATCCCATCCTCAACTCTATTGGCAGAAATTCAGCCCCAAACCTGTGAAGAGCCTCCTCCATTTCACTGTTGCCTGCAGACACTCATCCTTCGCCAGTCCTTTAGCGGATAAGCTGCCTTCTGTCAGAGCCAAATATTCGTCTGCACATCAGTTCTTGTTTTTGTGTGCAGGTAAGTCACTCTGCTTTTTGGCTGCAAGCTGCAAGAAAAACTACTTCCAACCAGACTTTCCCAGACTGTAGATAGATGTACCAGGTTCCCACCGGCTTCTGAGCTGATGGCACTTCTGGACATCCTCCAATTTTGAAGGAAAGTAAGACTGATATCTTTCAACTCGGTTAACCCTTTAGGCGCCAGAGCTTTTTCAACGAAATATTCAGTTTTGATATTTTTTCAAAAGGTTGCAACTTGAAAATGGTTAGAGATAAAGGCAAACTGTAAATGAGAAAAATCATCAGTATGACCCAAAGTTTATGATGGGAGTAAATTCACTCATCTAATTTGCATATTATGACGTCACCAGGCGGCGACATACGGATTACATAACTTTATTGATGTTTATCGATCAAGATGGTTTTGTTTGGCTCAGAATTTGTCAGATCCCTGTCTCCACAATACTCAACAGGCTCATCAAAATGTCTGATCCACTTGTGACACTCTTCCTCATCTGTCAAGCAAACCCAGCCATCATCATTGTCATTTACGACGGGGCCGTGAACGCCACTGCGGCCTCCAACGTTATTATCAGTGCATTTTCTCCCGCGTCTGCTGCTATTTCCACGTTTTTTGCATCCCCGCTATACCCCTCATCATTAGCGGTGTTCTGACCATCCCTGCTACACCCACCACGTCCCCTCCTGCCACTCCGGACCCGGTGAAGCAAAGCATCGGCTCCAGCATGTGCTGCTTGTGGACTGTCATGTCGCACCGACCCGCTGCCGTTACGCACAGACGCAGCGTCACTTTCTGTCTCACTGGACGACTGAACATCTTCATCAGAGGGTGAATATTCCTCTTCAGAATCTGAGTAAGCCATTACTTGACAAAGTACTTTGTCAGCATTGACCAGACCTCTCGGTATGGTGAGTTTTCTCGCTCTAAAATGCGCCGTCTTGCGCTCTGACTACGATCTCGTCTCCTCGGTTTTCAAACTCTATAAACTCCAAAACACGCCCACAAATGATGCTCAGATTGAAGTTCCAGATGTCTGCCATCTCCTGGTATAAAGTAGTAACTACATGAGGCACTATATTTGAAGCTGTGGCTTGTTATGTTCAGCAATGTTGTTTGCCGCAATATTGCAACTTTGGCGCTTAAAGGGTTAGCTCAGTTTTGTGCCCTCGGTCTGTATTTGTGCTTCTGCAGAAAAGTTTCAACAGCACATCTCAAAACGCTTGTCAGCTGTGTCATTTCTGCCTGCCTGGCGATGCAGAATGACCATGTTGTATTTTGTTGCTGTGCTCTCTTCTGCCATGATGTAACATTTTTAGATGCAACCACCACTTCTTCACTATGACTGTGTCTCACATAGTCTCATTGACTCTACACATTGTTTCAGTTAATGATTTTGATTCAAACTACTATTAGTTCCTTTGTTTACTCATGTTTGGCATCACTGTTTAATCATGTACTAGCCTATATAGCTAAAAATTTCTTATGTTGTCTTACATCAGGGAGGTGACCTGTTATTTGGTTCCTGTGTTTAGCTCAGACAAATACCTCACTGGAACATTTTATATGTATAAAGATACTTTGGTAATCCAAAATATGATATATCCTATTAAAATCAATGCAGGAGACATAAAAAAATAAACTAAGACAATTATTTTTGGTAAAATATGTTAATGTCAACCATTTTTGCACAGTACAAAATGGTTATGTGCAGACATAACATGTGCATGACCTTGCAAAAACTGCTAGAAGATGTGGAGTTCAACTCTGCAGCACTAGAAGTCTATGGTAAAATATGGAGATTAATCTGGTTTGAACTCATTAAATACAGCAGAGTTTAAGATATATTTTTCTAAGCCTGACCAAGAAAAATTCTGAGGAAGGGACGCATTTTTTAGCTACTTCACAGTGAAAAGTTTTTTTCAGTATCTCACCTGGTCATCTGAGTCTGAGTGCTCATTGACATCAGATGCAGGACTGATAGCATCTTGTGGCAGGTTGTCATCAGATACATCAGTACTGTAACCACTTCCCGTCTGAGAGCCTGTCGAACCGTTGGATTTAGACATTCCTGTCTTCCCTCCAGTGTCAGAGCGCCCCATCACTCCAAAAGCATTGTAAAGAATGGCTCCGGACTGACGGCCCCCTGTGACACAATGCGGAATACATTCACAAATCTGTACACAACAGCCCTACATCCTCAACTCACCTTTAAAATTTCAATTCTCATTGCCCTAAATATAGAAATGACCACTGCTAAAAGCATCTGGTTTGGTTTACCTTTCACTGTAAGGTTCTCAATCCCACATTCAAACATGATCCAGCCCCATTTCTCCAGAGATGTGGCGGAGCGACCTAAATCGCTTGTTGTGGCCTGAGCATCAGTTTCATCCACCAATGAAAACTCCTCCATTTCTTCCAAGCCAAATAACACTTTGGATTTTTCAAAAGGGATGGCTGTGATAGCACATGTGCCGATGTCTAAAAGAGAAGGAGCAATGCAACTTTTTAAAAATGTCACGTACATTTTTAAAAAAATACTCACAACAACAACAAAACCTTTAGAATCTAAAATAAGTTCATGAACAGGATCTAAACTCTTGGTGTAGTGCAGGTCAAGTGAAGGTATTTTTTCATGTTGTTAATATGCTGAATGAGTTGCCCTAAGACAAATAGGTTGCAGGTGAGCTTAAATGTCAGTGTTAGACTTTCAAACAAGGCCATCAGTCTCTTCAACCAACCTGTGGAGTCTAGGCCTCGAAGCTGGCTGTGGATACGGTGGATATTGAGTCTTGCAGCAATCTCTTTGCCTTTCTCGATTCCTGCATTGGAGCGCAATGAGCCAGACGACTGTGGCTGCATCTTGGTGGCTGAGGCGTACTTGTCCAGCATGACAGAGGGTCGCCCATGCTCAGTGGTGTTGGGAGTCTCCTCAACAATACCCCTGAAAGAAGCAGAAGGAAAATGTAAATTTTCAGTCACTCTTGCCTGCTTATATTCACAACAGAAATCATTATAAAGTATTTTCTGCTGATTTTGTACTCTAAACATTAGAAGATTAGTTTCAAATGAAAAAAATCTGAATCCCTAATGCTCATCCTTCTGAATTACTGAAAAGGTGAGTGCTTTGTGAAAAGACTGCACTGCAACAACCACAACACAGTATGTAAAACAGAAATTTCTTCCGAGAAAAGCGACACTCCAAAAAGCTTCGTCATTGTATCCACACAAACACACATGACATGACGAGTAGTGGGGGCATTACCTGTTCATCCTAAATTGGGTAGCAATCCTGTCGAAGCACAGCGCCACTAGAGACACGTGTGTGACACACTTAGTGGAGCAAGACGGTGACCCTTCCTCTACAGACGCCTGCAGGAGGCAAAGGTTCACCTGCATAGAAAGCAAAAACACAATTAATCCAAAATGAACTAAACTGCTGCACGGGCTGAAAAATACAATTCTTTAAAAAATAAGTTAAGACTCTAGATTCTGTGGACCTGAAATACAGAGATGTCCACAAAAATATCTTGAATTAGATCAAATTTTGTGTGACTAAGATGAATAGAACAATAAAACCCTGAGTCACACAGTCACTGTGTTTAAGGCTATGTGTCCCAAATTTACGATTACCGATGTCCTCTTGATATAAGGGCATAAAGAAGACAAAAACAAAATCAAAACTGAAATGGTTCTTACATATCCATACATCTGGTTGATGTCAATAAGCATTACCTTCTACTCATTTGAAAAAACTGTATATTCTAAATGGCTTGGATAATACAGAAAACCTTTCAGCGGTAATATCTCTGTTTGCTCTTTTCTACTAAAACAACAACAAAAAAACAGGCTTAATAACTGGACACAATGTCAATATTCTACACAAATGCAGAGTGTCTTCTACATACACTGTGTCAATGTAAAGTGATCTACAGTAGTGCTCATGATTCTATGCTTGCTCTTCAGTCTCTTGTGATCAGTGCACATTCTGAGGAACGCTGTTGGCCTCTCATTATTCTGGGTCATGGGTCTCACCTTGGGGACGGAGACATTGGCTTGAAGGCCCTTGATTTTCACATTATCTGGTTTGACGGACAGGTCCGTCTGGCCATGGGAGATGTTGAGGGAGACAGGGGTCGTGCCCTCTGTCTTGGACAGCTTGTGCTCCTGCTTGCCTGTTTGGCTCTTTGTGGATTCAGGCCCAAAACAGAGAGACATCAGTCAGTGAGCAACAAAACCTGCTTCAATCCACTTTTAAATGGAGAATCTTCTTTAGTTAAATGTCCAAACATTTAAATTGGAAACATTTGCATATCCAGCTGCTTGATATGGCTCTGTTCTGTGAGTTGTTGTACTTACAGACTCTGTGACTGTGGACTTGCTGATCTGATAGGCTTCATTGAGGACTTTTCCATGGAGGTCATCCAGAATGGCTGCTGGGTGTCGGATACTGGCAAAGTGGACCATGGACTCGATGTATCTGAAATCAAAGGTACATAAACTTTGCAATAAAGCTCACAGTGTCACAAAATTAGAAAGATTTAGTTTTATGTCACTAATATTTTGCTTAATTTGTAAGGGCAATATAAAAATTATTTCACATAGAAAAATCATGCATAAGCCTTTTTAAACGTTGCCCACATTTGGACGTTCTAGCCGCAGTTTATGAGTTTCCAAACTCCGTCAGCCAAGACACTGATGCTTCTAAGAGCATTGTTAACCCAGAGCCGTTAGCCTTTGGCAAACTAAACAGTCACGCTGCCAGACAATCAAGAATGAGGCCAGACTCTGAAGCACTGTCAGCAGAATTTTACATTCAAGACGCAATGTGCTTAGGGATTAAGGTCAAATCTTAGCCTCAGGCTAAAAATAACCCTTAACTATGAAAGTACAGTGTGAGGAAAATTTTGTGTCAGCAGGCATGTTTATGTAAATAAGGTTTTTCTAACCAACACTGATAATGTAGCTTTAAGAGAGATGTGGCCAAAGAGGGACCATGACAAGTCAGGATATACTGAAAGCTTAAACAACATAAAAAACTGCTACAGAAAGTCTGATTGCTACCTGTCCAGGGATTCAGCAACAAGGGGTGTGAGCACCACATTGATGGCCCCCTTCACCTCCACAATGGCAGTAGTTCTGGTCTGAGCAAGAGGCTGCTCCAAAGTCCAGTCATCTGTCATCGTGTCCTCATCTGTGTTCTCCATGGCCCTCTTATCCAGAGGAGTATATGGTGTACTGAAAACACAAAGAGACAATCATATCTGGCATTAAAGACAATAAAAGTTTGCAATCTCAAGAGACAGCGTCAGGTAAAAATCACTTGTGTGCTAATATGCAAAAGGTGCCTGATATATAATTTGCAGATAAGAAACAATAATAATCACTGGGTATCATATTGTCTCTGCAACAATCAATAGCAAAAAAAATAATAAGAAAACAAAAGATTACTTATCAATGAGAAGAATGAAACTACAAACTGAGGAATCTCGATATTTAATGACGTTTAATACATAAAGTAAAAAACAGAATTTGCTCCCACTCAGATATGTTATTTTTGGAGATTTACAAGGTGAGATGATGAAAAAAAAATGTATTTAAATACCTGTTGTTGTCGCCCATCAGCTGAACTCCTCTGTCTAATAGAGAACTGGCTGAAAGGCCCTGCTTTATCACCTATAATGCAAAACAAAACTGTAAATTATAAATCTGATGTGCTGGGTGCATCATGAATGTATCCATACAATTTAAAAATACAGCATTACAGTGAATATTAAGTTTAGTTTTACGTGATACAGTCAATGGATGGATACAGTCAATAATTTTGCTACAACCTAACAAATATTGTTAAGTTTAAGTCAAAGACCTTAAAGCTGGGAACGGAGAGCTGGTCAAAAGAGGAGGAGCTCTCTTCACTTGTGGGTGTGTCCAGATCAAGGGGGCGATGCAAGGACGACTTGGAGGTTCTTTTATTGGTGGGCTGCTTGACAGACCAATTTGAGACCTGACAGAGGTCAAGTAAAATGATGTAAAAAGACAATACAGTGAAAATAGACATAGCGCCAGGTTTCACACTAACATTTTTTCTTTCCTTGGAGAGTACCAGTACATAGAGGTCCATCATGAAACAACTCACCTGGTAGTGGGCCAAGTAGCTCTGGTAGCACGCCATGACGTGAGGCTGCCGAGTTACAGGGCCCGGTTCAGCTGTCTTTTCTGCTTCCACTGAGCTCTCTTCTTCCATAGCCAGGGCTGAGACAAAGGAGGCCTGGGATGTGTGGCTGGGCAGAGGATGGGGTGGCAGTGGAGGTAGCGTGGGAGGCAGCGGCAGAGGACGAGGCTCAGTGATAAGCTCCCCATTAAGGACGTAGGTGAGGGGACCCTCAACGCTGTGGTAGATGGAGCTCCGGCTGGGGGAGATCAAAATATTTTAATCAAAAGGCAACAAATTAGCATATTATGGTTTGGCCTTAAATATTTGTAGACAATATCTTATCAAACTAAGCACCAATGTTTTGGTGGCATGTTGCACTTGAATGTCAGTCCTCTTCACAAACCGTTGAAATATTCTTTAGAGTTCTGCTTCATAGTTTCATTGTACCCAACATTCAGGATATCTGCCAGAATCTGCTGCTCTGTATACTGTTTGATTCTGCTGAATTCAGCCTAAAGCTTCCACAGGCCTGTGCCAGCTGAAACTTTCCAAGACTGAAGTGATTGGGTTTTTGCTGAGGCTGAGGCTGTATCAATCAAAAAGCATGCTGAAATCAATGTGAGAACAATTTCTGGTAATAGAAAATTGACGAGGCAGTTTCAGAACAAGAGTGAAATACAATTTGCAAAACATATCAGCAGTGAGCGGCTACCCATGGATCAAACTTTTCATTTGCTACAACCCCTCTACATCACATCCATCCATCCATGCACACATGATCAAATCAGAGTAGTAATGAAAGCTACAACGTGCTTAGCTTCGGGGCAAGTTACTTTACAGGATGAAATTCATAACTTGTCGGGTATAAAACATAAAAATGACAACAGAGTTAATGTGTTTCTGCACATTGTTCCATTAACCCACTGTCCAATCATTGCCAAGTTATTTAATGCAGTTTGTCAAGTGGGGTCTAGTTTTTGAGGTCCCAGAAGCAATCATGCCTTGAGTTAACAAAGGTTTTAAGCAGATAAATAAAGATCTGACAAAAAAAACACTATAAGTTAACCAAATGATTATGCTTGCTGATATTTATACTTTAAAATGTGGATGATTGAAATGTTTCTTGTGTGATTAGATTAAGATGAAGTGAAGGAATTATGTGTAACTGAATATGTTTGAATACGACAAATTCTTCAGACATGTGTATGTGTTGGTAACTGAATCATGATAAAGTGTGTGTAACCTGTGTATGTGCTAGTTACTGAGTGTGTCACTAACTGTATGTGTTAAATGGATAAAACTGTGTGTAAACCTTATGAGTTAAGCAACTGAGCTTAGGTGTGTAATTATGTGTGTGCTAGAGGATAAGGGTATAAAGGAGAGAGACAGAGACATAGTATTCAGAGTTGTTCCCCGGAGCTGCCTAAGTGCTGCTACGGAGTTCACTGCCAAAGTTCTGAGGAGTCATTACCAGACTTTCTGCCCAAAGGACATGAGGACAACACTGGACTTAGGCTGCAGAGTTCGCTGAGGACATTGTTGGAAGCAAAGTTGTTCTAACTTTGTTCAACAGGCGAGGACCACACTCTGCCAACCGGAGAGTCCCAAGCGGTCTGCAATTTCCCCAAAGAAAAGAGGAGAAGAAAGCACCTACAACATTCAGAGAAGCAAAGGAGGCAGCAGCAGAGGGCCGCTCCCCTCCCGGGGCTGGGAAACCCAGGGACTCATCACAGCCTGGAGAGTCGGGGACATTCCACAGCAACCCGCCAATTTGAGGACAGCTGAAATGCCTGCACTAACGTTCCAGTTCTTGCTACTAAAGATGATTGCCAGACCACAGTTGGCCTTCGGGACCTCTCCGCTCCCCCTGCCGAGGAAGAACGCCCTTTGGACCTAAACGAGACTTTGCATTGAGTCTGCTGGTCTACGGGGGAGTTCAACCAGACACAGGTCAAGACCGGGTGTGGTGGTAACTGCAGAGCCGTCCACTCTCTCTCCTAAATTTTACAGTTGGAAAAGATTCATAGGTACGCTCAGTTTAGTTAAGTTTAGAAATAATCAGAAATGATTAATAGTTTAATCATGAACTGATGCTATGCCCCTGCTAATGCTATTCAATAAAAGCTATATTGCATTTAGAGAGAAGACTTATGGGATTTCTAAGATTCACCTAATCCGCATACTAGCAAAAAGTTAAGTTGATTGTGTGCAACAGATCTAATGGTTCTTAAAGGTTGCTTAGTCCAATGAGTTGTTTAAACATTACCCCTGAGGTTAAAACAAACCTAGGAATATCACCAAACGCAAACAGTTATAAGAGGAAAGCTGTCGTTAACAAACGTGTTCAATAGATCGATTCTGCTACAAGAGGGGCTGCTGTGCAAGAGAGTATTTATTGAAATAAGAGGGGTAAGACGTTTGGAGGAAGACAGTAAGAACCTAGGCGAGTATTCCTCGACGCCAGCTTAATCATTCTGCTGAATCTTGTTAGGTGAAATCTAACAGGCAGATAGAATCTAACCCTTTAAACGGAGAGCTGGACTAGAATTATCCTGAGGAAAGGGGTAAGGAAGGCACAACTGGCGACAAATTGTATACTGACTCTTTTCAAACCTGCAGGCACAATCTCTGATTTCCTTGCTATTACAGCAACTCAAGACACTGGCTGAATGTTTTCAAAAGGCAAAAAGTTTCTATATTATTTGCTTCAAGCTCTAACTGCCATTCAGGTAAAAGAAGAAAAAGTCATAACATTCATTGGATTTCTGTACATAAACCTAATCCACCAAAATACAGATTAAATGCGTTTTAAAAAATGATGACTGAAAATCTGATAAGACCTGATGAAAAATGTAATTCCTGTGATCACCACAATCTTTTCAGGAAACTATGAAAAATGCTGCATAATGGCTATTTAATAATTATTTATAAAGGGTAACACTCTGGCAAGGTCAGAACTTTGCTGGGCAGGTTGTTAATTCATCTTCTCTCACTGATGAGAAATAAGAGTCTTTGATGTTACTGTGAGCTGTCCTAAATCTACCATCACCTTAATTCCACACTTAACCTTGTACATGATCTGACCACCCACCCAGCCTCCCTTCAAATTTTTAAACTCTTTAACTTTGAGAACTTTTGTGAGCTTTACTGACGCTTAACTCTATTTGCAGAAGACTCCACACTCCATTTTCTACAGTGTATGTTATCTCAGCTGACCTGTAGTTCTCCATGTGATACGGAGGCTGCTGTGGCTGCTGCATCTGCTGCCTCCTCTTCTTCTTGCGGCCTGGGTACGTCCCTGGACCCTCATCAGCGCTGCTGATTGGCTCAAAGTCCTCAGCAGCAGAGAAGTAGGCCTCACTGTCAGCAACTGACATGCTAGAGTCTGCAGAGCGGTACTGATGGAAGGTGTTCGAGTCTGCTGATGGTGTGAAGGGAAAGGAACCGTAGCTCCTGCGCTGACGAGGGGAGTCCAGAACGTTCTCATCACTACGGGAAACCTCGCTGCTGAACTGGACCCCTCCAGATAACACTGGTGGTGGCTTATCGGTGAACACGGCAGCTGATAGGCTCTTGGTGCTGCCCAGCCGACCAGAGTGTACAGAGGACTGTCGCTTCAGAGGAGAACAAAGGGGTGAGCGCACTGAGGAGCGATCCTGGGAGCTGTTGGGTGACACTGGTGAGACCTCTGGGACATCTCCCAGGGTGCTGCAAAGAAACAGGAGTTCAGTTCAGTTCAGTTCAGTAAATTTATTTCAAACCTGCACACAGCTCTTTTGACAACAGACATAAAAATATATCTTGGTTTGAAAAGGGGATGGATGAAGCAAAAGCTTTTAAATTTCCAACCCCCCACTCACCATCACAAAAACATTACAATACAACAATACAAGGGAAAAAAAAACTACAGAGATAAACATACAAAGACAGACGGGCCCACCTTCTCTGACTCTAACCCCCACTCAACTCATCATCAACATCATCATCTCCATCATCATCATCGAGTGTGTGTAAGCACTTTTCCAGTGCCCGCACACATCCACACAGCCAAAGGCATCAGTCTCTCTGTTGCAAATATTTCAACATAACATTCCTTTTAAATGCTTTTTTTAAATTGATTAATATTTTTGCAAGCTCTATCATCTTCTGTAAGTTTATTCCATAATTGAACTCCACGAGAAAATCTCAGACTCAGAAGGCGCTACAGGATGTGTGGTCGGGCTGTAGTCAACCAAAGAGAATTTTTATCCACTTCAATGGCAGCTGCTCATAAAAACCAACCAACTGGTGGAAAACAAACGCTGCACGTTTGCTTGAGATTAACTGAATGAGTCACCATGAACTGACTGTACACTATCTGCTAGCCTTATTATTCCAAATGATTTCTAAATCATTATTTAAAACTAGTATTTGCAACACATTAAATGAAATTTATCTTAACTTGAATCAAAAATATGAACAACACTCAGAGAAACATCTGAAACTTTTTATACAGTTTTCAATATTATGTCATGCTGTGGAACTGCAATATGCAAATTGTTTGTAAACTTCACACTCGACTTTTTAGCCATCTGTTTGAACAAATTGCAGCTACACCGACAATTTCTTTGACATGTGGTCAATTAGTATGCAGTTGACACCACGTAAATATTTAGTAAGCGTTGCCTATAACAATCAATAACACAGACTTAGCAATCTCTATAATGTAGGGAGACCTCAAACTTGTGAAAACATAAGAAGGTCTGCAACTAGTCTGATCCTTCCACGTCCAAACATAATGAATTAATCCTGGAAAGCTATTTACGGAGCATGTCTTTTCCTATAAAAGTAAAATGGCAATTTTCCAACCAATTAAGATTTAGTCAGATGAGAGTACACCAGTCTCCTTATGTTGACATGAAAGTTGCATGTTTAAAATCAATGTGTCACTACAACCAGGCTGAAGATGCTAAACTTCCTACCTGCTCTCAACCCTTATTAAGGCATGTTAAGAATTTTAGGGGTCGAATGCATCATATATCACAGTACACTTACACCAGTTCATTTGTGGTGCCATTTGTTACTCACTCAGCAGGACTTTTGCCATTCATGGGAAACATGCGTTCCTCTGTGCTAGGTGAAGGGCTGTCTCGCTCTCCAGCCAGCAGCGGCAAGGCAGCGCTGGAGGAGCTATTTTCTTCAGAGGATGAGGCAGAGCTGTGGGATCGCTGAGGCACCTGGAGACTGAGGTGTTGCTGTCCACGCCTCTGAGGCAGCTCAGGAGGTAGGCAAGGAGAGTGCGTCTCCATTTTCAGTCCTACAACCTTCCCTGAGAAAACATGGTGAAAACGGCTTCTAAATACTTCATGGTCTCATGTTGGTGTTTTGTTAATGTTGAATGCTCATGAGTAAGTATAAATAAATAGCTCAGGATAATACGATTTATTTGAAATATTCTCAGTTAATAAACTTAGAGACAGACAATACCCAGCAATCCTATGCCAATGCTGCCTCTCTATAAGCAGAGAAGTTCTTACTGTTATAGTAATTAATTAAAACATTGTAGGCTCTAATTATTCTTTATTTTGCCTAGGATCTACAAGAAACCCCTTCAGCAACTCTGTAGGGGAATCACTTTTGCAGAAGATATCAGGAAATGTAGAATAAATCCTAGCAAATCCATACCATCCAATTTGGGTGTTTCCTTTGTAATTATCCACTCCCCAGGCTGCAGCAGGGACTGGCCATAACACATGTCTGACTCAGTGCTAGTAGAAGAGAACGCCGATGAGGAGGAGGGCGTCAGCTCTTCAAGCTTAAAGAAGTCCAAGCCCATGTTGGTACCTCCAAAGAACCTGCAGCCTCCGAGGCAGCCACAGCGGTTCTTGCTTCTCTTGTTGCGAATGCCAGCCTCATCTGGCCACAGGAACCAGAGTCTGAGGAGAAGAAGTGGGACACGGATGAGTGAAGGGAAAAGTGAAAAAGATGAACGCAGCAAATAAAGGCATTTGGGGTAATAGAATCACTTCTAAAAGAGACTAAAGTTTTGTATTTGTTTTTATTGGGTATCAATAAGTTTCTATCAAGTGTTACACATTGGAGGCCTTGCAGATAAAAACGAGCTTTACTGACCTCTTTCTTAATTAGCATCTCAAGAGGATTTCTTTCTTTGTTCTGATAAGGTTCCAGAATTTAGCTATGAAGTGTCATAGACTCCTAGAATCATGAGGGTACATATACTGTATACATAGTTTCTCACAACCCACAAACAACACATTTAGGTGCAGTAATAAGAAACATCGCGCAAATTTCAAGTTAGAAAACATTATGTACTCTAGTGATGTTGGTTTAGAGATTTGCAATTTTAATGTGGAATTCATTATCACATGAGGTGATTGACCTTTGGTTTAAATACCTCATACTGTTTGCTGCTACTGGTCAGTTTATTGTTTCCCCTTGTTGTTTTGTTTATTATACGTCACCCTTGGTTTGTCCTAAAACTATGTGTAATTCTTGAACCCAATGCATGCTACTTCCCTCGTATCCTTGGACTTGCCCTGTGCTGCTGCAATACCTGAATTATCCCTCTGGGGATCAATAAAGGATTATCTTATCTTATCTTAACCCTTTAAGCTTCAGTCATTTCCAGCCGTTTTCAGTACAAAAAATCGCTAATATTCTATTTTTAAATAAAAAAAATTACGAAAAATACGGGGAATATTGGACGTGCATCGGGAGGTGCATTTCCTTGAAAACGACCGATTCGGGGATTTTATACGACTTCAGGACATGTTTTGGACAAAATAGTTTACTGGCTTGTGTCATCTGGATGTAAAAGGTTGGATTATGGCCGTTTTTTGTGGAATCTTTTTTTTTGTGTGTAATAATAAACCCGGAAATGTGAGTCGCGCTGTGTGCGTTGAAGCCGTGTATAGAGAACGGATGGATGAATATTTGTTTTTGTCGGACAAATGTGTTTTTCTCACCCGCTGTGGTAATCGCATCTGAAAGTGGTTTATACCGGCGGATTCATGAGAATCTAAGCTTTCCATCGGTGTATAGTGTTTGTATAATCGCGTTTGCACCCGTCGGACATTCTTGAAATTCCTATGCAAATTAGTAGGTGTACCGCCGGCGGTACACTGAAGCTTAAAGGGTTAAATATGTCTGCTTTACAATACAAGCTGAACCTTTATATGACTGTATCAGTGAATCATTCAAGAGAAGTGTGATACAACGGCTGAGTCACTTTCATTCTGAAATTAGGTTTCAGCAGTTGCTCTCCTGTAAACTGCGCTTTGACCATTATCAGTTCTGCATGAACTCACAGGTGCTACTAGATGTAATAAAATTCAGAAGCAAAACTGAAAAACAATACCCAG
Organism: Acanthochromis polyacanthus; assembly: GCF_021347895.1. Taxonomy (NCBI): domain Eukaryota; kingdom Metazoa; phylum Chordata; class Actinopteri; family Pomacentridae; genus Acanthochromis; species Acanthochromis polyacanthus. Next base: position 12,852,508 of record NC_067113.1, on the reverse strand, counting down.
TGACTTAAATAAAACAAACAAAACACCACAACTCCCAAAAATCTGCTATGGGTAGCTGAGGGAAAAGTGTAGAAAGTGTAGAGATGACTATCTGTTGTTTCTACCTTTTAGTCTGAGCATCATGTAGTTCCAGAAAATGCCTCTGGACTTCACATTTGGCTGGGTGGTCAGCAGCCAGGGCAATATCTGCTGTGATGAGGTTCAGGTTGACTGAACCTGCCTCCAGCCAGACAGAACGTCGCAGCAAAGGGGGCTGCCCGAGACCTAATTGCTGACCAGGACCTTGACCTTGTCCAGCCAGCTGCAGCCTGGTCACCTCACTGTGTTGCTGCTGTTGTTCAATGTACTGGCGGATATTTACGTCCTGCACCACAGCACTGATGCCTTCTCCCACTGCCTGGTTGTGCAGGTTGCAATTGGCTACACGAATAATACCCGTCTGTGGGAGGAGACAAAGGAAGAATGACAGATCTGTACAAATACCAAAAGCCTAGCACACTTTGTTAAACTGTTAGGGAGTTAACAAGTTGAATGGCTCTAAAACTATTTTTACTTTCCAACTAATAAATAGTTCTTAATTACTTTGATGTTGGCAGCACAGCCGTGCTCCACGATGAAGAGGTCAACGCCATCCATGGCTAGCCGTGTCATGGTGTACTTCAGATCCTCTGATGTACGACAAGGACCAGGCAAACAGGTCAGCTGAAAGACAACCATCAGTTAATACCAGAAACTATTCAGTCGTTTTTAAAAAAAAAAAGTTCCTGTTTAGTCTTGTGTGCGTTTTACATAATGCTACATAGCCTGTAGCCACAGCTGCTCAGTTGTCAGAAACTAATGAGGGCCCGCAGGTAGAGTTGTTAAAAATATCCTTGTTAGTATTCAAAATCAAGCAAGACGTTGTCTGAAACAGACATGTTTCTTTCATGTTTTCTAAAGCTATCGTGATGTTATGTATGGATGCTATGTATTGCTGCTGTAAGCAGATCAATAGATTTGTGTTAAAGACTGTTGTTGAGTTTCTCCATCTGTGTAAAAATTGAGCTTTCTGAGTCATGCATTGTTACAGAAAAGGTTTTCTATGGCCTCCATTTATTATTTGAAATCATCAGAACATTTTATTTCAAATTGGACAGTTCTGAGAAGCATTCAGATCTTACAAAAACAGCCTTCAGCCATAATGATCTAATTTAGCAGCTTCCAGTGTGAGATTTAGACACACAGCTGCTAACTAGCTCCAACCAGAGTTTGACAGCTACAGCAGAGAAAGTGTGAAAGCGTAAAGAAATGAGGCACAGACTTCATGCAGAATTTCATAGTGTGTGGTCTGTTTGTACCTTGGCATCACAGATGCGACGGTCAACACCATGCTGGCAAATGACAGAGGGCTTCGGCTGTTCTAACTGGAACTCTCGAGACACCACATGGAAAAGAAAAGTCTCACCCCACTCGATCATGCTAGCCACCTAATAATCACAAACACACAGATTGACCAAATATTTTTTGAAAAAAAGAATAGAATGGGGGTGGACAATGCACAAAGAAAACCGTAAAGCAACACACAATAAAAGATAACTCCTCTACAAGCTACAACAACAAAAAAATCTGAACAGCACTAACGGTCAGATCAAAGGCAAACATTTTAAAATGGCAAAAGCTGCATTTATTGCAGAGCTTTTCTGGAGAGTATTAGAGGTGGTTCATACAAGCAAGCTTTACAAAATACATATTGAGAAGTATTTTCCCACAGTAACATACACAAGCCCACTCAACTGACCTAAAGATCCATGATGTAATGAAGCCCGCACAGGTTTATAATAAAACACACCCACACACCTGTGGAACAGTGACCCTCCCAGTGAGGCCACCAGCCTGCATGTCGATGAGCCAGGCGTACTCCAGCGTGTCACTGCCAAGAGGGAGACCCTGAGCAGAGAACATGGCATGGGCCCTCATCTGCAGGCCAGACAGGCTTAGGTGGCCATCCCTCAACACCCCATCCGCTGTGGGACGCTGTGGACAAAAGATTTGCACACACTCATTTTCTGCCTTCATCACAAAATCCACAAAAACTGCAATGACATGAAGGAAATGGGTTGCTTCTAGCAATCCTTTCCCAAAGTAAAAACTCTGACTTCTTCCCATAACATCCCTCTGCGCACCATTAAAAGTGCTTATTATCAGGTTGGAGGAGAGGGATGAAGACTACACATTCTCTGTCAGGAATTAGGGAAAGTTATACACTCAGCAGCAAATAGGATCCAACTTGTGGCAAAAGATAAGAAATTCTGCGTGGTTATACAATATGCAGCTGCTTATGCAAAAATGTGGTTGTTGCAAGCATGACTCGCATTATGCAACACTGACTGCAGGTTTTATTCAGGATGTTAGGTAGCATTACTGTATTGTCTTGCTCTGTCTTGCTGATGCTTTTAACAGCATAACAGAGGCACTGACATAGCTCTTTCAACAAAAAAAAAAATGTGTGCGATACTGTGTTTAAAGCTAAGACATTATTTTTAATATGCTCTCACACAAACAAAATCTAAATCTAAACAATGTTCGCACTGTATGGAGCTAAAATGAGCAGCATTAGGGAGCTGTGTGGAGCTGTATAATACCTGGTAGTTGTCACTGATGAAGATGTGAATGGGGGACAGGAGCAGCTGAAGCATCGTCTCCTTGTAACCCTTTTTCATCTCAAAGCATAGCCGTTCCAAGAAGCCGGATGGGCCTTCTGGACCCTCGCTGCTGCAGTGCTGCAGTCCCCAAGAAAATATGCAAATATACACATGGAGTCATGCATCGATATTTCCATTGGGAAAAAAAAAAACATCAAAAGTTGAATCCAGCCAGAAGACAAATAATGTTAAAAATAGCTGATATAACTGTGTAATAGAAATGAAAGCACTTTCCTGAATGTACATTGTGTTCATTTTGTGTGTGTGTGTATATATATATATATATATATATATATATATATATATCGCGTGCACGGTTTGTCCCGAGCAGACGAGCGGCGGCGGCAGGTGTTAGCCGACCAGCTAGCGAGGGAGACCGGGGAGAGCAGCCGGCGGACCGCAGAGTTACAAATGACAGCTCTGATGGCTTGGTGCTTTCCGTTTTTTTTGGGTTTTTTTGGGCCGCGGACCAGTGAGGCGGCAATTTCGGCAAAATTGTAGTGAGGCGGTGGCCTATACCAGCGAGGCAGCCCGCCTCGTTGGTCATATAGGAGGGGAAACACTGTATATAGATAGATAGATACATAGATAGATAGATATACATACACATACGTATATATATATATACATTTTGCATCTCTGTGTACAATTTCAGCAACTTTATTTCTCCCTGTAGTGAGAGAATTGTATCTTTTATCGTACCCCACTTTCTGAGCTTCAACACTGCTTCCTCTCGCTCTCTTTTTAAACTGGACTACTACACTAAGCTATTGGCAGTCATTGATCTTACCATTGGCAGTCTGCCATGTACTTTGTAGAGATTGATGAGTACAGTGATGTCCCAGGGCCGCAGATCCAGGGGATGGATATTTGAAATGTCCTTATGCTCGCTGTCCTCCATTCCTAGAGGAGACCAGCCGAGGCCTGAGGAGGTGGAAGTGGACAACACCGGACTGGACACGGCCTCCTCAAAGTCTGTGTACATGTCATCCTCACCAAAATAGTTTTCCTGTGGGAACAATGGAATGGAGGTTAAAAAGGTGTCTATTGGATTGGAAACTTTAAGATAATTTCACTTGTTTATGCATATCTGTTGCTTATGTTAATAACCAAAATAGACATTCACTATCTTTTAATTAATTTGGATTATTGATTCAACTAATGACTGCGTAGAAGAAAAGTCAAAAAATAAAGAATTTCTGCACCTTGATGGATATCAGTGCTCGGAGCAAGGGTCCATAAAGGATGATTTGAGAGTCTGGGGACATTTCCATCTCCACACGAAGTCTGTCAGGGGGCAGCTCTGAGGGGTCAGTGGGTGCCCGACTATGGGCAGCTGAAGCAGACGTGGAGGTGTAGCGCGGTGGGGCATTGTGTGCGACTGAAGTGTGTTCTGGGGGCCGCAACGCTGACAGCATGGATTCCTCCATCTCAGACACTAAAGTAACGATTCACCTCAAGGTCAGACAGTAGTATGTAAAACAAGTGTAAGGTGACAGCAAATGGTTTTAAAGCTGTATTTCAGTACTTTACTAGGGTTGTAACAGCAAACTTCACGGTTCAGATTATATCATGGCTTTTGAGTCACAGATTGGCAGACAAAGAGAGATACATACTGTTATGACTGTCACTGTCAACTTCTTTAAACATGGCCCATTCATGTGAACACACAACTGCTTTGTATCTTGTCAGCGCAAATTTATGCCAGGACAAATTTATTCAAACCAGGAAGACAGCTGGAACCTAAACTGTGGTGCATATCCAGATTACTTACTTTAGATTTGTGAGACAGGACATTGGCCTGTTGTCCCATGCCATTGTAGTTACTTTAAACAGTAACAGAAGCAGCAAAAAGTTTTTCACACTGTGGTGCTGAACCACTGGGGAGGCCTGAAACTACCAAGTAAACCTCTTTGTATTTTGTGGTATACTGAAGTTTTAAATTTGATGTCTGTCATAAGAGTCCTGTGCTGGGGCACCAGTAGTGATCAATTTTACATCAACCAGTCATGAGTGGTTAGCCAGAGCTGAACAGGATACTAACTGCAGCAGTGGAAACAAAGAAGCCTACAGCAACTTGGGAGTATTGCGGAGCCTGGGAAAGAAAACCCCAGGCATCACAGAAGACAAGTTTTGATGCTCCAGATAAAACAGAAACTCTCCTTTCAGATGAAGGAGTACAGTCTAAAAAAGAAAGTGATCAATGGCAATGACATACATTGTAAGCACGTCAACAGTGTTTGTCTAAGTTCCATACTGCAGGTTTAAAGACAGTTACAATTTTTCACACAGTTTCATGGTTGATTTTACAAAGAACAAAGAACTGATACTGAAGCAGTGAGCTTACATGACTGTTTCAGTTGCTCATCAGCCTTCTGGGGATAAATGGGGTGCCAGGTGTAGTCAATGATGAGCAAGAAGTTAGGCACACTCCAGCAATCCACCCAGCCAGCTCTAATGTAAGGACAAGAAACATGCACTCTCAGAACACAGTCATAATGCTTTATCATCATTTCAAGTGGATTTTCCACTTCATCGTTTACTTTATGATCCATTTAACTCGAGGACATACAGTAGAGACAACAGACAGCAAATAGGTCATGCCCGATTTCTCTGCAGCACAGAGTGCGCTGGTCCACAAAGTATTCGATCATAGCTTCCCAGGGGGTAAGTGGGGGGTAAGTCTTTCACAGTGCTAAATCAGTATAGTCTTGCTCTCAGCCATACATAATGAATGATTTTGATGTTGAGTTATCATGTGCAAACCCTCAAAGCATGTACTACCCAACCAGCAAATGGTATTCAACATCTCTTTGAACTTTCAGTGACTCTTGAGGTTGCACTTACAATATGGTAAATGCCCTGCTATTTAAGATTCTACTATGCAGACCAAGATGGATGAGCAACTGTTCTAAACATTCTAAAGGGTGGCATGCATGACGAGCCTAAACTTCAAGAAAAGAGTCTATACGTCATACGTCTTTATTCACCCCGGGCAAAATCACACAACCAGTTGATTTTTAAAGGGAAAAGAAATTAATGCAAACACTGCAGCAGTTAGAAAATGTTTCTGGTTTCAAATGTTAATACACAGTTACTCCCTTTTCATAAATGTAAAACAGTGAAAGAACAAATGGCTGTGTTTGGGACTCATAAAGCTTTAACTGACTTGTACAGTAGGTAGGGATTCGTCAGTAGGAATTGTCAGCTGATAACTCCACAATTTTGTAAGTTCTACCGAGCAGAAAAGTAAAACTCTTATATGAGTGCAAAGGACCTGCAGGAGTGACCAGTGCTGCTGTGCAAACAGGGTCCACATGTAAGAGCCATCAGAGGAAAATCATGTCAGCATCTTAAGTATGCAAAAGCAACATCTGGATAATCCAGGGTCATTGCCAAAAAGGAGCAGTATTCAAAAGGTCAAATGAGCCCTGTTAAAGAAGTCAATTCAGGGCTCCCTTGACAACATCTCCTTTCTACCTGATGTGAGTCAGTGTTACAATGATGAGTCACCCCACTCTTTGCTGACACACTCACATTTTGCCCACAACTAGAGAGAAATAATTCCCAGGTTTATAACTCACTCTGCGTGGGTGATGTTCCTCCAGCGGGACTTGGTGGGTTTTGGAGGAGGGGGAGCTCCTTGATTCTCTCCTGGCATAAACATGTCTGGGGGCAGTTTGATATTCTGGTATTCTTTGGCCAGGGTGAGCAGCGGGTAGCGGCTCGGGTGGCACTCTGGTAGGGACAGTCGCATGTCTGTATCTTCAGCCTGAGGAGAAGAAAGCAAGTATTTGTCCACTCACTCACGCATATTCATAGTTGATCTCAAAGTATTCATATCTGTGGGCACAAATCAAATACACCTGTATCTCAAAAATCTATATCAAACCAATAAAAAATATACATCACATGCAGTCATACTTTTGTGGATACATATTCCAAATATCAAAATCCCTTTAAATAAAACATTAAACTAACTGACATTTATTTTTGGAACATTAATCATTTGAGGCAGCACTCACCTTCAGGCTGAAGCGGGTATGGCAGGTGGTTGGAACAAACTCATTGAAAGGCAAAGTGAAGTCTATATTGAGCGTCTCGCCGCAGGCTGCCAGGTACACTATAGGAGATCAATAACGCAACTGATTAGTCCTCCCTGCTCTGGGATTAAGTAAAGTATATACTGTATATATCATCACTTAAGAGAGTTAAAGTATCCTGTCACTGACGTTAGCTTACAGTATTAAACAGGTATTAAAGTATTGATTGTCTTCATGGAGTTTTCATTTTTTTGCTAATACTAATGCTCAACACACACATAACTGCAGGTCTATTTGATACACTGCAGAGCCGTAAAGCTACTGTATCACTCAGTTTTAAAAAATGTAAAAATTTGAAATGAAACAGCAGATAATACCTGGTACAAAGATGTGTGATTTATTTCCAAGTGAAATTCAGGTGTTTTTGTAATAGCATAGTCATACATAATATTAAAATAAAAATCTTTAGAAATTGTCACAGAGCTAAAGGATTCACACTTATCATTATCTTGAATTTGGATTTCAACAATAGGTTTCTTCTGACTGGAAATGACAAGCACAAGTGAAAAAAGGTAGTAAGATGTTGTTTTAGAGATGCCTATGATCAAAGTAAAGTTTTTTTAATCATTTTTTCTTCTATTTTTACATCAAAACAAAATTTTAAAAATTACTCATACCCTGTCTCAGTTATCAAAGTCAAAGCATTGGTCATCACATCTATTAAACAGAGACGTCTCTCTGCATGTCTCTATAGGGATTTTCTTGCCCTGTCATCTGTGTGACATGATCTTCAGGACTTTTAGAAAGGCTCATCCAGAATCTTTTAACAGAGCTAAAGACCAGAGTCATGTCGAGGAAGCCTTCCAACCTCAAATATTTGTATTGTTTTTCTTTTAACTATTTCTCAGCCACTTTGACTGTATGTTTTATATCATTGTCTTCTTGGAAGGTCCAGTGCTGCCCAAGGCAAAGATTTTCTGCCAACAGCCTGATTTTTCCTCCAGAATTTTAATGAAGCTCTCTTTTCCCATAATACCTTTAACTTTGAGAAGGTTGTCTGGCTCATCATCTGAAAACTACCACCAAAGCAATACTTGCCCACTACCATGTTTAACAGTGTAGACTTTTTATTTTAAAGGATTTATTACCTCTCACTTCTTTTATCTCTGTCTCCAAACAAATCAGTTTTTATCTCATTCAACCACTAAATTGATAATCAAAAGATTTCTTCTTTGTCCAGGTGAGCTTTTGCAAAGACTGGGTGATCTTTTGTGTGGCTGCCTTGGAGAAGTGAAGTGCTCCTTTGTCAACATCCACCAAGACCAGCCTTGTTCAGTGTCCACTGGAGTGCCTGTCTTGAGATACTGGTATCAGAGCTGTTCCGATTAATCGGAGAGGTCTTAGTAGTGATCCTCAGATTCTTGCCAGGGCAAAGATCACTTTTGGCTTCCTAACTTGCCCTTTCAGATCTTTTACACTGTGGAACTCCTGAACATTTTGATGTTTTGCACTGTGGTTACTGGCACTTGAAAACAACATGGATATGGCTATATTGTATTTCCCTGTCCAGTGAGCAGCCGCAATGCACAATCCTGTCCTGGTGATGGACCCTGATAGCAATGTCACTCAGTTCTTTTGTTTTAGTCATAGATTGCATGGACTAGTATTCAGTGGCACCTGCAGAAAACTTCATAGGGGTGGTCAGGTGGGGCCACTAAAAATCTTGGGGTGGCACACCAAAACCTAGGCTTGCGCTAGCCAATCGTCACAGCGCCATTGGCGCATCGTGTTGCTGGATGGCATAGTCATTCTGAACCGTGTGAGCCACAGTGGCGCTCTATTTTTCCTGTAAAAAGCAACAAAAAAGGGATCGACTTACTTTTTCTTCGAAACACCCTAGCGATAATATAAGAAAAACAAACTTTTTCTCTCGGCAGGCGTCGGAAATGGTCGGAGCCACCTGAATCTTGATCACGCGCCCAGGTCATGAAACACTCTCAGCCAATCACAGAAAAGCATGCTATTTTTACTGTGCGAAATTTCTGAACGGTGTGACACAAGGCGAGTCATTTGCAATCAGGAAAAGCGAGAAAGAGGAGGTTTTTGTTGAGTTTATGCTACAGTTGTGAGATATGGTACATAGTGAGGGTTGAAGAATTGGACATAGGGGGAAAAGAAGGTAAATTGGACATGAAATTAATATTTTTATGGGTCAAAAAGTTTTGATCACGAACATGTTTCAGGTACAGGTTTTTAAATGGCCAAATGCATATATACATGGGAATGTGTCTTCACCCCTGACTGCCTGTTTTTACGAAAAGAACATTAAATTTGGATCTGAAAGTTTAGCAAAATGACATAGACTCACACTTTGTGATGATATTTATATTCAGGACTTAGACTTAAACATTTCACCCCCCACTCCATCCTGAACATTCACATATATGTTTTTAAATACTTTAATTGCAGCTGGAAGCCAACCAGCCTGCAAGACTCCATTTCTTTCGCTATCACTGACATAGAAATTTGTGGCTTTTTGTGGCTCATTGTTATTCTTATGAGTGCGCCACAGTGGCTCTTCATTTCAAATTCCTAGTGCAAGCATAGAAAACTAAAAAGTCATAATTTAAGGAATTTTATTTTACCAGTACTATTATTACTGTCTTTTTTATAATACTGTAGTATGTAGGCTAGCAGAAAACTATCAGAAAGACTTCAGGAAGCGCCTATTGATAAACTTGTTGTCTTATTATGTTACATTTAATGTTACTAATGATCTAATGTGCATAGACTAATAACAGTACAGTTAACATTTTGAGTTAATTTGCTCCCTTCCTTCCTCCTCCGTCTACTCATCACTATGCCTCTGCTGCTCAACCATTGGCTCTCTCTCTCCTCCTGTGCTAGATTTCTTCTTGAAGTAAGAAGAGATGTCTGTTGACTTTCTCTTCATGGAAAAGCACTCAGAGAGTGCAGTACTCCACCAAGGCTGCTGAGTTGACGTATTACAGGGGTCGGCAAGTAGATGTGGCTTCGGGCCAAAATGTTTGTAAACAATCGAACAGCGGGCCAACCTGCGGCGGCGGGGGGTGGAGGGTGGGGGTGGGGGGGTGCTGGCGATACCGCGAGCAGCGGAGCTTCTACAGCTGATCGCTGCTGCTTGGGACACACGTCTCAATTCTGATCACAGATGTATTAAAAATGACTCCCGTAACACACACGTTTTGCACACACTGTTGAAATCTGGCTGGCCCAACTGTGTCCGACCAGTAGTGCAAACGCGGAAATGCCCGGCAGCAGCCGACCACGCGAGTTTGGTGTTGCGGTGACGGACTGGCTTGGCTCCGTGCCAAATCAAATTTTCAAAATCATCTGGCGGGCCAGATATTATTCCTGACGGGCCAGTTTTGGCGGGCCGCCAGTTGCCGACCACTGACGTATTATTTACAACGGATGAACTCTTTAATAAAAATGATCTTGTGCTTAGCACAAGCATGTGTTATGCACGTGCCAGGGTTCTCGCCAGCGCATTTCAGCGTAACGGGCCGTTACACTGTCATAACGGGCCGTTACACTGTCTAACGGCCCGTTACGCAGTCTTAACGGCCCGTTACGCAGTCTTAACGGCCCGTTACGCTCAGTTTAAAAGATTACGCTGTGATTAGGGCCACTACGCCAGCGCATTTCAAAGATTACGCTGTTGTTATGAGAGTGTGTGGCTCCGTCATGAGAGAGGGAGAGAGAGCAGCGCGTGTGTGTGTGGGAGAGAGGGGGAGAGCGAGATGTCCAAGCTACCTTGAATGCAGCCCGAGACGGCAGTCGGTAGAGGTGGAGAGGTGTGTAGTTCTGGGTTGGCGGTACTGTGCGGTTCAGCCACTGTTGATAGACAATAAAGGCTGCGGTGTTCTTCGATACGGCTGGGCTCCTGTGTCTTTGCCTCTACGGCTGAGGAAGTGAAGGGGGTTAACCCCGGGCTTCCTGACCACGGGCCGAACAGGAAGGGTTAACACTGTGATTAGGGCAGCTGCGTTGTTATTTTGACAGATAACGCTATGTGCGTTTGTTTTAAATCGACTGGGTGCCTATCTAGGTTAATTTATGTCTCCCCACCTCAGCAGTACTTTCCTGTCGATTGACCCGTTCCCGTCTATTGCGCATGCGCGTTCCCGTTTATTGTGCGCACGTGCAGGAGAACCTGCCGTTACGCTGAAAAAAATCCTGGCGAGAACCCTGTGTGCATGTTATGTATGGATACGAAACTGCGTGTAAATTACACTTATGGAAGTGTGTTGATCAGTTCATCACTTTTGGCAAGCCTTTGTTTTGCTAGTGTTAAAATAACCATTCTCTCAATGCTTTTATTTTGAAGACGTATTTTTAATGTTGCAGGCTTTTATTTTGTAACCATTCCAGCGGCACAGGAAGTGTTGTCTAAGAAGCAGTTTCTTGACATGACAAAGATGCTGTCGAAAAGTCTGAAAATTCACATAAAGCTGAAGGAAACGTTTCCATGCTGTTACTGTCTAACAGAGAATGTGTTTAAACTTATAAGCACCTAGCAGGGACAAGGTGTTACGGTGAAGAAATGAGTGAAGGACAGAAAAGTGAATTTGTGTTCAAATAAGGCTGACAGCTGAACTTAAGGTGTGTGGCTGGGGTTTGCTACATCGCGTGGTCAAAATAAGTAGCGGTCGGCAGGAATTGATGGGACTCAGAAACACCCCACAGTTTAATCATTTGTTTCTTGTATGATTTCCAACTGATAAATCACGGTCAATTTGCAGTAGGATCGCAATCATGTGATCGTCAGCGGGCATAGACATATATATATATACACACACACAGATCGATCGTCACATAACCCCGCCACGCCTTGGCGGAGTAATAATAGCAGCAGCTCACATTAGCTGACTATGCCTGTAACTCAAATAAGTTAAAAAGCACAGCAGTGCTGCTCTAACAGTTGCTGTAGCAGCACATTTTGGCAGTTACAAAGCTCATGACGAATATTATTCCTCCCCTTTTGTTTTTAACCAAAGAAATTATGACTTACTCATAGCCCTCTGTTCAGATTGGTGCTGCTGATCCATGCGGATCAATGGCGATGCTTTCAGAGTTTGCAACCTACTCAGAACCAATGGAATGAATGAGTGATTGACATCACTGTTAGACAATGAGCCAATCAAGGAGGAAGGAACCGTCTTTGTCGCCTCTGATTGGCTAAGTGTGCGCAGTCTGAGCCTTGTCCTTGCCACGGTGTGAGCTCAACTGGCAATTTATGTTTGTAACTGGCCAGTGGGGTGGCCACCAGATTTGTAGGGGTGGCAGTGGCCACCGCCTGGTGGCGCCATTGCTAGTATTTACCTAGAGAACTACGTACCTAGTGTTTTGAAAGTGCTGTAGCATTTTAAATCCTTTAGAAACTTGCAATTTCTCAAAAATTTGCAACAACCTTGAAGAATATAAATGCTTTTGGACATGGCAATATTAGTAACAAATGCAATGAGAAAAAAAAATTTGAAAAATCATTAAAATTTATCATCAACAACTTGAACAAAATGTCTAACATTAGTTTGTCATATCCAGATGTAAAAAATAAGTGGTTTAATAAATATTTAATTCTAATCAAAATTTCATGAGTATGAATAATTTTGGGCGTAGCTGTAAGTGTAGATATATCTTAAATGAAACTGTGATTTGTAGCCAGATTCAACATACGTACACATTGTTACAGAAATCTGTGGTATTTCCTAGTCATCTGTTATTTGCATGTAGCAGAGCATCTTTCTTACCATTCTCCTGCTGCTTGGTGGAACAGTCAATCCAGTTGTGTTGGTTTGCTGCCCAGATCATCTCAAACTGGTGGAAAAGGATCTTGAATTTCCAGGAATAGGGCACAAAGGAGTAGATATCAGGGGCACTGTCACTTGCCCAGTCCTGGATCAAATCTGGAAAGAATGAACAAATAGTAGTTCAGTTTCTTCACGCACAAATAAAATAATTTTGATCTTCAATCTTTACTCACCAGTGAAGAAGTTTTCTGGGCATAGATGAAGTGGTAGGTGGCCTTGTAGACCTCAATCTCACACTGCCATGATTGGGGCATGTTCCATATCCGGGGGTAGCTGGCTATCACATGGAACTGAAGAAAAGGCAAAGGCAGAACAAATTTTTACTTAAAAAGGATACTGCGTTTCCTTAACTCTCCTTTGCATCTTGAGGTATCTGAAAAGTCACAACTTGTCAAATATCTTTCTAAAAACCCGTCAGTCACTGTCTGCTACTTACAGCTAACATCTCAGCCTCCAGAAGTGTCCTGTACTGCATGCTGCTGGTGGTGTCCACATGAAGCAGCTGACCTTTGATGGTGGGAGAGTAGCCTGAGGGAAACAAATAGGAGCAGAAAAACAGTGCTATCAATTCCCAAAATCCAAACCTACAGTTAAGTTCTTGAAATGATGTTATTTACCAGCAATGCTTGAAAAGCTACTTTTGTTAACACCATTTGTGAGGACCGAGGAGAGCACTGATTGATGCCTGACAAAATATTATCAGCTCAATATGAGAAATGACTACACATCTATTCATTGGTGTTGACATTATGTGATAAAATGCTGTATTTTGGATGTGGCTTCAAATGTAATTTTGGAAGGTCCTACTCGATCCTTAGTCTTTGTTGCTCTGCCCACAAAGTTGTGGAGTGTGTTATTCTGAAACATGCTCTGAGTCACATGTAGTAAAGATTGGTCACAGTTTGTAGATTGTCTGCCATGTTTGTCTGGGTGCAGTTTCACAGCCAAAAAATGAAAATAAACCTCCTCTGCTCAACAACGGGGTTTGTAACTCAATGTGCTTCTTCACTTGTGTCATTTCTTGAATTTGTTTTAGCCTAATACTGATTTTGGATATTTTTGGTGATATATTACACAAACAATTTGAGACTGTCTGCTATGAATTAATTCATAACTTAAATATCATTCCACTGAAGCAGTCCATCCATGTGGGATTACATGCCACTCATTAATACAACATTGAAACAGCTTCAGGGAGCAAATCTTATGTCTAAATGTAAAAAAAATATCATTTCTGCAAGCTACAAACAGTAAATAGTTCTGATGTTGCAGGGGAAAACTGAACGTGTATATAAAATGTAAATGGCAAATGTTTTTTTTTTTTTTGTCAAAACAAATGTAGCCATTAGTTTGATGGCCAAAGATGGTCAGTATTAAGTTCATATTCTTAATAGTCTTGGCCATAGGTATTTACAACTGCTTTGATGTTGAATTTGACTCCACCTACTCTGAGCTTAAAACTGATTAATACTTCACTAGTGTAGCACTGATCATGGTCGTGCTGGGATTCAGATCTATATGCGTAAATTTCCATTCTAGTTACTGGGTGCAAAATAGTGATTATGAATATTAAATTTTTTGCTTTAAAATGACACGAATACTGATACTTTTTTCCATATATCAGGAGCATACTCATAAATAAAAACAAATTTAAAAATTAAAATCATTAAGAGAATTTCTTACTAGCACTGACGAACTGAACATTGGTAATAGCAATTAGCAATATGATGAAAAATTTATAAAAAGACTGATGACAAGAAACTGCAAAAGAGTTTGCTATCCAGATAATATTTCATATGAAAATATGTGTATATTTTTTAGATTATGTTTGTTATAGAATTTTTTTACTATTTTAATTAAATTATTATTATTATTATTATTATTATTATTATTTTACATGGATCTCATCATAGAATACTGCCAGTCGAGATATCTTTTCACAATCATTCAGGGGAGATTGTCTTGAATGTAGCAATATGAGAACCATGGTTGGTGGTATACTGTATGGCTTAAAAAATGTTCGTGTCAAATAAGAAAAAAATCCACAAAATTCTGCTAATACCAGTCAGAAGAATCTGTCAGTGTACAGTTAAATGACCACTTTTTGACATCCTCAAGTATCTGTTCACTCTGACTTTGGATAAAATTGCTTATCATTGGTGCAGGTCAGTCATTAGTCAGTGCAACAGATGATGGGAAAACTGTTGTGTGCAAGATTTGACCTTGAGTCACGGTGACATTTGGTGATCTGAAAACTGACTTTTTGGTCTACTGGTCTTCTTTCCGTGAAACACACACTTACCATTCTCTCCCACAGTCATGGGGATGTTGACTTCCAGGTAAGAGCCTGCACCTACATTCACATGGATGGCATTGGTTTCCTAGTAACAGAGATGAAGACAGAACAGAGGGGAGAGAAAGCAAACAGAAATATCATACGCGTTGTCAAATTATTAGAGTGCTTTACAGCCTAAAAATAAAAGAAAGTCACCTAATCTGAACAAAAACATATTCAAAAGTGGTAATAAAATGACAACCTTCTCTGACTCAAGCAATTTTTGTTTTCATTCAACATGCATTAATGTTGTTATTTAGTATGCACTTCACATACTTAGCTTTCTGAAAATCCCTGCACTGCTCCAGGAAGAAAATTTGAAAAAGCATAAAACATGAACCAATATCAATAGCTAAAACATGGTGAGGAATAAAAACAAAGACGAATGGAGCAGCAGGGAGAGGAAGAAAGATCAAAGAGGGTGGCAAGAAAAAAAGGGAGGGGGGAAGCACACAGGAGAGAACGGAAGAGTCACCCTGTTTTTGGTGAAAAGCAGATCAATGGTGGCGTCAGCAATAATGTTCATGCGGAGCTCGAAGGCCTGGATCTGCCTGGGTTTTCCTGGCTGAGCAACCTCGGTCACCTTCATGGCCTGGTAGTCAGCAGGCAGAAAGAACTTCCACAGACAGTCCCTATGAAATACAAGATCCCATCTGTAAAGCCCAAATACAAATCCCTAAAATTTGAGCTCATCACATCTACATCTTTGTTGATGTGCTGTATAAAGAGCTCATATTATGCACATTTACAGGTTATATTTTTCGGGTAAAGTAGAATATGCTTAAATTCTTTGATGTTGAAAAAAACAAATATTACTTTTCTAATACTGTACATTTCTGCAGCACCTCATGTTGCCCTCTGTCATTCAGTTGTAGCTCCCTCTTAGGTACCTCTCCCGAAAAACAAGGTCTGCTCTGCTTGGACAACTGGTCTGACAATGTGCCACAACTACAGATCTATGGAGTATAGGCAGAGGGATGTAGCCCTTGCAAAAGCAGGTCTAGCAGTGATGGATGGCAAGGCAGCTGTTCTTTCTTTTTCTGAATCCATGTAAAATTAGTCACTAGGTAGGCGTGATACAAATGTGTTACACAGTGACATAGAAATCTAACAGAAGAGAAGTCTGGACTTAAAACTAAACATTCTCAGACAGGTAAGCAACAGTGTTTCTGAGGTAGACAGTAACTTCCTTTGGTGTTGACTTTGGGCTTTGTACATTTGCAGAGCCTTTACATGCACCAAAAAGAGTTATAACATACTAAAGGTCAGGGGAAACACCCAAAAAGGATAATAAAAGCAAGGGATAAAGGAATTGTGCTATTTTTTTTCTAAGTTAGTGCCACTTATACATTTTACCACTGCAAGTCAATTGGCTAGAGTTACAAAACATTTTCTATGCCAGTGCCATTTTGTATATATTTGGGTCTTTGTGTGGACATATGTGGATTTATATATTTATGTTCAGACTCTGCAGGATTCACATTTTCAGTGAGCTCCTTACTACTCCTCATTTGAGCTTCTGTCTATTTAAGACTCCTCTCCCCATGAATATTCTGTTTTGATTGGCCAGCTTTCCAAAGCTTTCTCTCAGTAGACCTTTGGCACTTCGAGTATGGAAGCAAATCAGACTCATCAGATTCAGAATTTTAAAAGCTGCTGAATTTCTTACTTTGATTTTTTTTTTGTGCAGCAAAATTATATATGTGAATTTTTTATGCCTGCATTTCGCTCATCAATATGCTAAAAACCAGTTAAAAATTCAGTCATTAAGTTCGCCATCAAAAAAATTAAATGTGTACAAAATTCGCCGTCAAAAAATTCAGTATTCAAAATTCGCCGTCAAAAAATTTGCTGTTCACATCTAGGGGACTTAGACATAAATAATCGATCCTGGCCAAAATCGAACAAACACCCAGCCAATCAAGTGATGCTCCTCTGGTCATGTGACATGTACAGTTGACCTCACAAGACCGGGGTAACCATGGCTACCGGTGTGAACAACGGCGCTTCAGTGAGTGTATTAATCCTTTATGCGTCCTCTATGTGGTTTGTTTTTGTGAAAGTCAGTAACCTGTAAAGCATGACATGTTTCCAAAAAACAAGATTTATAATATACGCGAGGAGCTTTTAAGGACATGCTGCTCGCCGCGCTAGCTGAGGTAGCCATGTTAGTACAGCGCTAATACAGCGCTAGCTGCGCTAGCCACGTTAGTACAGCGCTAGCTGCGTTAGTACAGTGCTAGCTCCGCTAGTACCGTAATAAGGTCACACTGACAGCACATTCTGCAGCTGGGTAGTTGAGTAACAATTTTATAAACACACAAATGGGCAGAAGTGTGATTTAAAATCCTGTTAAATCACAGAGCAGTGTAAAGAAACTGGTAACCTAGCAAACTTAATTAGTCTACAGAACACTTTGTTTATTATGTGTGTTTTCTGCTCAAGTTAATGTTTTTGGTTTGTTTCATTTTAAATTAGACTTGATCTTGGAAGGTTTTAAACTGTGTAGTCAGAGTAATTCCAGCTGTGAATGAATAGCTTGAAATAAACTGCCGTACACTGCTCTGTTCATAGCGGACCATTCTATCACTGCGTGCTATATCAGGAGTTAGTGTGCAATGATAGCTTTGAATTTTGTCATTAAAAGCTCCTCCCGTATATTATAAATCTTGTTCTTTGGAAACATGTCATGCATTACAGGTTACTGACTTTCACAAAAACAAACACGCATAGAGGACACAAAGGATTAATACACTCACGAAGTGCTCTCGTTCACACCGGTAGTCATGGTTACCCCAGTCTTGTGAGGTCAACTGTCCCTGTCACATGACCAGAGGAGCGTCACTTGATTGGCTGGGCTGGCTGTTTGATTTTGGCCAGGATCGATTATTTATGTCTAAGTCCCCCAGATGTGAACAGCAAATTTTCTGACGGCGAATTTTGAACACTGAATTTTTTGACAGCAAATTTTGTACACTGAATTTTTTTGATGCCGAATTTTGAAGACATTGAATTTTTAACTGGTTTTTACAAATTTGGTGAGCTAAATGCAGGCATAAAAAATTCACATATATAATTTTGATGCAAAAAAATTCAAAGTAAGAAATTCAGCAGCTTTTAAAATTCTGAATCTGATGAGTCTGATTTGCTTCCATATTCGAGAGGCTGCAAATATGAATGCTATAGGCAGATTATACTTCTTTTACTCATTCTTGCTGGAAATTTCAGCTTCTCAAATACAGCCTGTAAATGCTTCAGCCTGAATTGAATCCAATATATGTAAATGGACAATTGCCAATTGAGGCAACAACGCTGAACAACCTCAGCTGTAGGGCTACAGAAATGATAGCCGTTTGTGGTCATATGATGCCAGTTTGTTGAGTAATCTGAGGTAGCATTTTAAACAAGGTGTATTGAAAATTAATGTATCACGACAGGTAAATGCTACTTAGCCTCACTGACAATTTTCCCAGTGATTACTTGTGGTACTGCAATGAAACGTAGCATCCCTTAAAAAGCTTCTTTTTTTTTTTAAACTTACAGAAAGGTATTTATATCTCTTTACACACCTCTGGCGATCTGCCCAGGGTCCATAGTTAAAGTCAGTTCCTTTTCCACAAACAATGTCCAGACCCCAACATGGAGGCAGGTCCTGGAGTTTTTCGCCCTCACTGCACGTCTCTGACTCCTGCCCACTCTCCTGCTCCACAGGGACCAGACCTGCACACACACAGATGTCAAATCCTAGATGCCAAAAATAGCTACTAAACAATAACACACAACAGTACAAAAAGCCTTGAAAAACAATCTTGAACCCCATAACAACAGACAGCATGCTGTGCATTTAGTGCTGACTCCTCCTTTGTCGTCAAGTCAGCATCTTTGGTGTTTCTGCTAGCAATTAGGTATGCAGGATGTTTCCAGAAAAAAAAAGAATATTTCCTACTGCATTTATTTTGTTGGGCACTATCAGAGAGTATGTGTGCATGCATGAACATACCGGGCTCATCCTGATAATAATAGATGTCAACATCATTGGACTGCATCACCACAAAGCCTTCACCCATCAGCCTGGGGGGTCTAGAGGAAGAGGTCACAAGGAGGCATTTTAGAAGCAAAGTACAGATTCTAAGGTTAGGAACTCTGTAGCTCTTTTCAGCTAAGCCAAAGCAGGTAAAGTAGGAACTCTGACAGAAGTGAATGCAATCAATAAATGTCTGAATGTATTCTTCAGCTACACCTAAAGTTTACCAAAGCACAAATTAAAGATTCAGCGGGCAGTGAAGCCTCATTCTGGCATGAAGGCACTCTTCACATATCTCGGCTCCATCTCAGTGGACATTCCAATAAAGCTGAAACATACGTCAAGGACTGCTGGAGGTTGAAATAATTAGGGCTGGACCCGAATATCCAAATATCCGGTCGTGACGGTGGCATCCGGATATTAATTTTGAGATCTGAATATTCACATATATGTGTGTATATACACTGCTGAAAAAAATTAAAGGAACACTTTGAAAATACATCATATTTCAATACGGGGGAAAAACAAACTGGATATTAGCATTGATATGGACTGGATAATGTGTTAGGAATGAAAAATGCCACATTGTTTGATGGGAATGAAAATTATCAACCCCCCAGGAGGCCTAAATTCAAGACACCCCAAAATCAAAGTGAAAAACTGATGTGGCAGGCTAGTCCATCTTGCTGAAACTCCTTGGCAGCAACTCAAAATGGTGTTCAGTAGTTTTATGGCCTCCTTGTGCTTGTATGCATGACTGACGATGCCGGGACAAGCTCTGAATGAGACAACAGATGGTGTCCTGGGGTATCTCCTCCCAGAACTGGACCAGGACATCGCTGAGCTCCTGGACAGTCTGAGGAGCAACCTGATGGTGTCGGATGGAACAAAACATAATGTTCCAAAGGTGTTCTATTGGATTCAGGTCAGGTGAGCATGGGGGCCAGCTAATGGTATCAGTTCCTTCATCCTCCAGGAACTGCATAAGTTCTCTTACCACATAAGACTGGGTATTGTCGTGCACCAGAAGGAATCCAGGACCACTGCACCAATGTAGGGTCTGACAATGGGTCAAAGGATTTCATCCTGATACCTAAAGGCAGTCAGAATGCCATTGTCCAGCCTGTAGAGGTCTGTGTGTCCCTCCATGGATATGCCTCCCCACACCATCACTGACCCACCACCAAACCAGTCATGCTGAACAATGTTACAGGCAGCATAACATTCTCCACGGCTTCTCCAGACCCTTTCATGTCTGTCACATGCTCTCAGGGTGAACCTGCTCTCATCTGTGAAAAGCACAGGGCACCAGTGGTGGACCTGCCAATTCCTGTGTTCTATGGCAAATGTCAACCGAGCTCCACGGTGCCAGTCAGCCAGAACAGCGGACACTAGAGGACGCTGGGCCCTCAGACCACTCTCATTACATCTCTTTCCGATTGTTTGATCAGAAACATTCACACCAGTGGTCTGCTGGAGGTCATTTTGTAGAGCTATAGCAGTGCTCATCCTTTTCCTCCTTGCACAAAGGAGCAGATAGCTGTCCTGCTGATGGGTTGAGGACCTTCGACAGCCCTGTCAAGCTCTCCCAGACTAACTGCCTGTCTCCTGGAATCTCCTCCATGCGCTTGAGAATGTGCTGGGAGACACAGCAAACCTTCTGGCAATGGCACTTATTGATGTGGCATCCTGGAGGAGTTGGACTGTCTGTGAAACCTCTGTAGGGTCCAGGTATCGCCTCATGCTACCAGAAGTGACATTTACCCTAGCCAAATGCAAAACTAGTGAAAAACAGTCATAAAACATTAGGAAGGAAAAAAATGTCAGTGGCCTTCATGTGTAAAACCAATCCTGTTTTGCGGGTTGTCTCATTGTTACCCTTCTAGTGCATCTGTTGTTAATTTTATGAAAGTGTTCCTTTAATTTTTTGAGCAGTGTATATGTATGTATGTATGTATGTATATATATGTGCGTGTGTGTGTGTGTGTATATATAGATCCTACACTTTGTTCTATATCCAAGAGCATCAAAGGGTAACAGTAAAGTAAAGGAGGTTCATTCTCCTAAACGCAAGGACAAGTACTTGGGTTTCAAATTAACTAAAATTTTCTGGTTTGTACAAACAAGCACAACACTGCATGATAAACAGGAAGAAACTCAAAAGGAGCTTTGGATAATGATCCTATATTCTGTAGTCACTATTGTGGGCTTAAAAAATGCTTGCAATAACATTTGTTTTGAACTTTCATCATGCAATAATGCTAGCTCTAAAAGCACTCCAATGAAAGTAGTTTTATTACTGGCAATGACATAAGTTGAAAAATGATGTTTACATGTTTCAAATTGCTTGGAATAAAAAATACTACACTTTCACAATCTCTTACATTATTTATTCTCTTTAGTCTTACTTTTAAATTAATTTCATCCTTGAATTTAATAAAAAGCTCTACCTGCATTTGAAAATTGGTGATTTTATGACAAAATTTAAATTAATAAGTAATAAGTAATTTTTTCCCCTTTTGGAGGTGTGTTTGACTTACTCGTCAGTTTGCATGCCAAGGTAGCGAGGACTGGGAACCAGCATGACGCGCACATTCTCCAGTGACCCTTTGACGATGTGCATGTATTGGTCCAGGTGGCTGGATGGAGGTTTGGTGGCATATGTCAGGAAGGCATCTTCAAAGTTCAGACACAGAGTTTGGGGGAGGTAGTGGTTCCCAAATGCCAAACGACCCTATTCAACAGCAACCGTACATGAAACACAAAGAAATGAGGCATTCAAGATACTTTTTCCACTTGACACAGTAATAATTGAATTCTTTTAACTGTATATCGTGCACAAAACTAGACTTCTGATTTCTTTCTTCGACAAAACTATATACAGTTTTGCTGAATTTGTCAAGTACTCACAGTGCTGATGTTAACTTTGATAACAGGAATGAGGGAGCGCCAAGATGATGCAGGGTCTTGACTTTCTGCTTTGATGTTCACGCTGTATGAAAACCAGACAACATTAAGTTTCAAGACAGTAGCACTTCTTTGCAGTCAGCAGAATTAATTTGGATGTCAGAGGGAAATGACAATAGCTCTGCTCTGTATCTGCACTCCTAATGCATTTACTAACAACAGAGAGAAGAGAGAGTGAGATTATGCAGCTTTTTCAGCAGCTGATTTGCATTCCCAACCACACCTCTGAATATGCTCATTTCTGTGCAGCAGAACTGAGGTCACATGCTGCTAAGAAAATAAAATAATATGTGCCTTGATTGCAGCAAAATCATAATTCAGAAACTATTTATTTACAAGTATTTTACAATGTCAAGATATTTTTTTCAATTTAGTTTGTCAATACATAATGTTGTACATTGTAATGTTGTTGTAGCTTAAAATGAGCAATTCACCAAGTGATGTTTCTATATGAACTTAAAGTAAGAAAGCTACAAAAGAAAGACAGTTGACCCTCTAGACCCCTAAGTGTAGATTTGTGATCATTTATCAAACTGGCTGTACTCTATGTATCTTATTCAAAAATAAACCATTTGCACTAGCCGTGTTCTGGGGAAAAAATCATAAATTCTGTGATCCTTAATGCAAATGAGAAGCCAAAAGTTACTCTGCTGCAACTCACACTTGTGGTGATATAATAACTGTCAGACTGAACAAAGCACATTTTTACTCTACTTTTAGCCAATGTTGTTCTGCTACTATAGAGGTGAATGACCTCATATTGAAGTGAATAATGAGCCCACAGGAAGTAAAACTGTGACAGTATCATAAATGACACAGAAACTTCATAGGGTTCAGAGAGCTAACCCCCTCAGAAATCATCAGAAACTCACTTTAACTTCTGCTTTCCAAATTTCAAATCAATGCTGAAGTTTTGATTTTTACCAAAACAACCTTAATGCAGAACACAAAGAACAACTTGATGAGTTCTTTGAGGTACCTTTCCAGGGTCTCGTTTCTGTCCTCTCTTCCCTTCTCGTCATCTTTTTTGGGTGTTAGGAGCGTTGGTTCCAGTCCGAAGGTCTCCTGCAACCGGGCGTAGAGGTCGGTCCGGTTGTAGACATGAAACTCAAATCCATTGACTGTCACGTAAAGCCTGGTCTCTGCCTTGGGATCTGATAACAAGACACGCAGAGACAACTCAAAATTCATGCTGAAGATTTCTTATACACCTGGTTCATTGAAAAGGCTGCTGCTCAATCAACAATCAGACTGGTGTGAAACTATTAGGGCTGGACCCGAATATCCCGAATAACCGGGGCTTGTGGGGGAGACGGCCCGAATATTCGGATCCGTTTATATGGTCTCCCGGGTCCAAATTTTGCCTTCAGTTAAACTGAAGAATTCCCAAACAGCAGAGGTCCAGTGTTGCCAACTCCTCAGTAAGGAAAGTAGCTGTTGGTTGTCCTAAAAGTCACTAGAAGAAGCTAAATGACGTCATCGCCTAATTTGCATATTTCCCAGTTTACATGTAATTGTAATCAACGTTGTAGGTGAGAGGAATAACGTTGTGGAAGAGACCAAAAAGTGAGCATAAAACACCCAAAATATGTTTTTGTACTAGAGGCTAAATGCTGTGGTTTATTTTAGTATGACAGTGAAGAAACATTTTCATTTATATCCCGCTCCGTAAGTCTGTATGGGATCTGTAGTGACTTTGCGCACCTGCCATCTGGCCGCGGCTTGATGTCTCCTCTAATCAGACACTGGGACTGCTGCAGAGTTACTGGACTGACAGCCTGTGCTTTGGGAGGGGGAGAAGCTCTCACAGCAGCACCTGCTGCTCATTGAAAACAGTAACTGCAGAATGATCCGAGTTTTCCTGTCAGAATCTCCAAAACGGCAGAAAAAGTCGCTAGATTTGTCGCTAGTCGCTTTTGACAAAAAAAAGTCGCTAGGACGTTTTGGAAAGTCGCTAGACTTAGCGAGAAAGTCGCTAAGTTGGCAACACTGCGGAGGTCTTCAGCATCTTGTCTTGTGTATATGCAACGAAGTGAAGCGTGATGTCAGAGTCGGCAGCCACCCAGCCATTTGGGTGGTGCTAAGAAAAACGAATGGAGGAGCCGAGATGAGCCGAACACGACACGAAAGGAAGAGACGAGCTCCGAATATTTTCGTCTGGGGGGAGAAAGGGGTGATCACAGACATGTGTATATGTTTATGTGATCACAGGACGGGATGAGCCGAATATTCGGATACCAAAATTAATATCCGGATACCGCTGTAGCGAGCGAATATTTGGGATATGCGGGTCCAGTCCTACGCAGCATCACTCAAAATAAGCACCTCTTCTTGCTTCGCCCAGCAAGAAGGGCTGTCTGGTGAGACATCTCACTCATGCTACTCTGAGAACCGGGGTTACACAAGTAACCTATAGTTCTCATTCCTAGCATTCATTTCGATGTGTCACTATGGGATATGGAAACTTCCATATTGCCAGACATGATTATCTCAAGTCAACCACCAGCACTTAGAGAACGGCCCTCTGTTCTAAGTGGGTCCAGTTCTCAGTACTGTATGAGCCAGGCTGAGAGCAGAGATGTCCAGCTTACAAAAGCAGACAAAAGTGAGAGGTGAAGACCAGCTTGCTGCTGCACAATACTCCTGAATTGAGATCCCTTTATAAAGGGCCCAGGATGCAGCCAGGTCACGTGTAGATAGGAGCCTGCATGCCCGCAGGAACTTGCAGGTCCTGAGACGTATAGGCCAGGGCAATTGCTCCCACAATCCAGTGAGAGAGCCGCTGTTTTGTGATGGGCCTGTCCCTGTAGGGGCTAGCCCAAGTCACAAAGAGCTGGTCACTTTTCCGAAACCCCCTTGTCCTGTCCATATAAATCCACAAGGCACGGACTGGACACAGCATGTGCAACCGCTGTTCTTCAGGAGAAGAAAATGGCGGTGGAGAAAATGCAAGAACAATGGGCGAGCATGAGCCAACCACCTTGGGCATGAAAGCAAGGTGGTGTTTCAGTGACACCCTGGCATACCCAGGAGCAAACTGAGTGCACGAGGAGTGCATAAATGTACTCACGTGTGAGTGAGTACATAAATGTCACTCACACATTTGGTAGAGGCCAATGCCAGCAGAAGCCCCGTCTTCAGAGACAGGTGCTTCAAGCTAACCTCCTCCAGTGGTTCAAATGGAGCCCCGGAGAGTCCATTCAGAACCACTGCCAAGTCCCATGGGGGGGCCAGTGACCTGGAAACAGGAAGCAGCCTGTGAGCCCCTTTCATAAAACAGCAGACCAAAGGATATTGGCTGGCTGTCTTTCCTTCAAATCCCACATCAGCGCACTTGGATCGCATATTGAGAAAAACAGTGGACACTGTGCATTGTCTCTCGATGCAAACAGATCCACCACGCCTCTGCCGAAGCGGGCCCACACCTGCTCTGCGATGGCTGAATGTCGTGCCCATTCCCCGTAGAGCGGCGCACCCCTGGACAGCAGGTCCGACCCCCGGTTCAGTGCCCACGGGACGTGGGTGGCTCTCAGAGACAGGAGACGCTTGCTGCTCCAGAGAATCAGTCTGCGTGCCCGCGTGCGCAATTGCCGGGGGCGCAGACGCCCTGACGGTTGATATATGTCACTGTCGTATTGTCCATTCTCACCAGGACATGATGTCCACTGAGAAACGGGAGAAAACGTCTCAGCGTGAGAAACACCGCTAAGAGCTCCAAATAGTTTATGTGAGAGCGCTGGAGATCTTTGATCCAGGTGCCCCTCACACATCGGCCCTCGCATGTTGGTGCATTAACAGATTCTGTACCCTTCTGGGCCCGGAGCTGGGATGTAGCCCACTCCGAACTGCTTATTGTGCCCTCTTATGTTAATTGTGACTGCACCCTTGACCGAAGGTCTGCATGCGGCAGTGAACAGCTTTTTATTAAACAAGAACAATGGTGTGAGCTTGTGTAACTTAGATGAGGGGCAGAACCTGCTGGCCTTACAACGAAGTCTCTTTTCCCCTCTGCTGAGATGCGTTGTTGCCGCACTGGCAGCGCACGCAGTGACGGGGACTCGTGGGCCCTGGAAACCCGGAGTAGCACACTGTGGAAGAGAACCGGTGGGGCTGGTGAACGGGAACAGGCAGCACAGGCACCGGTCAAAAGAGGGGAAGCCGTCAGGTTGCCCTCTTCTTCTTCCTGACCTGCTGACTGGCAGTCTGCGCTGTCTGTACCAGCGGAGCTGCTGCCATTGCGGGGGCCTTTCTGGGCCAGCCAGTCCTCGACTCCTGTCTGGGTGGAGCACTAGGGGCAGGATGGGCTTTAGGCCATTTCAGGATTTTAAACTGAGAGACTGGAGGATGCGCCACAGCCAGCGCAAAGCTCTGTTGCGGGGCTGGGGCCGAAGTTGTTTTTAATCTGTGAAGCACTTTGTGTTGCAACTCTGTTTGTATGAAAAGTGCTATATAAATAAAGTTTGATTGATTGATTGATTGAGTGGGCTCGGTTTTGCGAGGGAGGCAAAGCTGGAGAGCTTCGTCCTCCTTCGCCTTGCAGCGTTGCTGCATTGAGGCGAGAGCGGAGCCAAAGATGCTCTGGAATGACCAGCATGTCCAAAATGTCCTCCTTCTCTCTGTCCAATAAGTTTATCAGGTTGAGCCATCTGGCTCTTTCCTGCAACACCATCACTCCTAGAGATTTTCCCATGGCTTGGACCGCACAGCGCTGTACGCGGAGACAGATATCCGTTATCATGGTAATCTCGTCCCACACTGCTGTGTCAGGCTTGGTCGTCATTTCTTCACATAACTCCACTTGGTATGTGACGTTCAGTGCCCTGAAAGTCAGCGCTGCTGCCCTGTACGCTCGCTCCGTCATTGCGGACTGGAAGCGGTCTGCTTTGGACAGCAGTGTGGGGTTCCTGGAGAAGGTAGTCAGCCGTGGGTGCAGGTGCGTGGCGACTAACGGCTCCATGCTTGGCATGCAGAGAATGCCAAGCTTCTCCATGCCCTCACAATCCAGGGAGGAAGCTCCGTGTATCGGGCTTTTGCTGCTGAACGGGTAGTTCTTCCATGAGGAGGACACTTCGTCAAGCAGCTCAGGGAAAACAGGAAGTTGCTGTTTTGCCATTCTCGTAGCCTGGGGAAATTTTTCCCCTTTATAACGGGATCTGGTGGTCTCTGTTATTATTGAAGGCCAAGGAATGTTCAGGCGGGATGCAGCGCGTTTACACATGGACTGCATATCCATGCTGGTGGAGGGGGAATCGGCCACTTCTCCCTGAGGGCAGCTACAGCACCAGATATGGTAAACTGAGCGGAGGAGATGAGGACGTCGTCCTCGCACTCATCCTCCTCGGATATGAGGAGCTCCGAGGTATCCTCGTCATCATCCTCATAATCCAACTCCATCACGTCATCCATAAGCAGAGCCGGAGCGGCTAGGAGACCCAGCTCTAGCTGGGAGTCCCAGCTAGCGCTAACGCGCAGTCCAGTATCCGCAGCAGTCCCGTCCTTGGCTTCGCTGGTGACCGGTGTGGCACCCACGGACAAGTAGGGAACCTGGTCCGACAAGCTAGCTTGACGTGCTAGGCGTCGTCGAAGACTCTTCATGGTGAAACGGGAGCAGTGTCTGCGTGAACCGGGGACTTCGATAGCCTGTTGGGCGTGTTGCAGCCCGAGGCAAAACGAGCAGACCTGGTGTGAGTCGTGGCTCGAAATTTTGTTGCCACAGGCATAGAGCCGAGCCCCGGAGTCTCCATCACCTTTGGTGTGAGGAGCATGGGCGTCCATCCTGATTAGCTGGATTGCTGAACAAGAGACGCCGTGAATTAGCTGGTATGCTAATTAACCAAGGACGGCATTAGCTGGTGTGCTAACTAACCAAAACGGTGTAGCTGGTGGGCTAAACCGTGTAAAAAGCTTTACCTTGGTGTGGTCAGACTGTCGACTCTCCAGTCTGGAGGGTCGCAAATTTGGCAGCTAGCGTTCGCCAAAGGAGCAATAGCCAGGTTAGCTCCAATCTATGAACAGTTAAGCTAGCTAGCGCTTAAAGGTTGAGATACGCTACACGAAGCGAGAAGAGGTGTTTGAGCGATGCTACGTGGGTAGGTGGCGCCACCTGACGCAGGCGTCGAGATCACCAGCCAATCAGGATTGGCGTAATGAGAGAAATGCTTCTGAGGCATACGCAGGGGGCGTATCCCATAGTGAGACATCGAAATGAATGCTAGGAAAGAGAACTGAGGTTTTTGAGGGAAAATACTGAACACGAATGACCCAAATTGTGCTGTGACTGGATGTGGGAGCTCCCATGCGCTGTGGTGTAGCTCACAGCACTGTCATTGCATACAAGTTTGTTGGCTCCTCAGGACTTCTTTTTCTTTCCCAAAATGAAATTCTAGTTGAACAACACAATTTAGGAGATTCAGCCCTCATCACAGATGGTTCCTGATATATTTACATAACAGGACTTCTCGGGAGTGTTCCAAGCATTGCAGAAACATTGGGAGCGCTGTGTCACTGCACAATGAGGCTATTTCAATGGGGAACGGTGGCCAAATATAAATCAGCTACAACTTATTTTAATAAGCAGTCTTAGAATTTTGATCACATCTCATATGTTAAAAATACTAACAAATGTACTTTTGCTGCTACTTTCATCAAAGCTGCATTAATCTTTAGGATCTATAAACTACACTCCTCTCCACTGGACACAAATATCACTCACCATGCTGTTTCTGTTTTGGATTATACATTTTCCACCAGCGAAATATGAGGAAGCCATCCTGTATCCTGTAACACAGAGGAGAAAAATAATCAATCAGTAAGCAAGCGATAAGACAATACAGGGATAGATGGAGGAGAAGCAAACAATGAAGCACTGGTCAGACTACCTGATAGACATGTCTTGGTTGATGTAGTAGACATCTCTAAACATGACTTTCCCCGACAGCACAGAGAAAGAGAAGGAGCCTGGGTAGAAAGGGTCAGACAAACAGTGTTGGTACATTTTAGCAATGATATTAGTGTTCCTTCTCCTACCTGAAAACAATATCACACTTCCCCAAAGCAAGTGTTTGGATTTGATCACAGCTGTTTTATTTCAAGTCAAACCAACTAATTAAAATAGTAAACAAAAGACGCAATTAATATGGCTATGTGAGCTCTGGTAAAAAATAAATAAATAAAAAAATACAGAATGAGCAGTGCTGGGATATTTAATCACTGTCTCACTCATATTATAGAGGAAAACTATCTTAGGATCTAATTCAACAAGTAGGTCAGAGACTGTCACTGAGCAAGAAAGACAAATATGAAGACTAACGCAATTTTCCATTGTTAATCTCCTTTGGCTCATAACATGTCTTTCTCAGTTTCAATTGTTTCTTGACAACAGAATGACAGCACCTGAGTAGTTCATTTATTATCATCCCAGTTGACGCTTCCTCATGTTTGTGGAAGGAAACCCATAAATTCACTTTATTCATGAATTTTTCCTTAACTATGCCCCAGCAAGGACAATTTTAGGTGTTTTCGAACCCTGAACACACTACAGAACTGTTGGTAAAGGGAAATTAAAATCCTGCTGTTTGTTATGAAGAGTTTTACCCTTGTGCAACGTTCTTTGCCCTCACAATTATTCTGTAAATGCCACCTCTGGCCAGGGAAGAAAAACAATCTGTTTCAATCAACTCACATAAAATGAAAACAATTTTAAAAATAGATTAGCAGGCACATGCCTGATTGCTCACTTTGTAATGACACATGTTGGCAAATAGACAGCAACGAAGCCATGCCCTCCTCATAAAAAATTAAAGCTGCCTTTGCAATCGTTTTGTGCTTCCTATTTACACAATCTAACAGCTGCAAGTTTGTGTCAACATATACCGCTGTGAATTTTCTCAGTTCAGTGACATGATATATCTCTCCGTTTCGTGTTGTGTAATTTTTGCCGTGTCCTGTTTGGGCCTGTATTACAGAACAGATGCAACTGACAAGAATTCCTCTTTAGTAGAGAAATTGAATGTTTTTGAAAGAAACTAATCACATGCTAAAAAACAACATCAGAGTTACATTTACATATATGACCCCAAGGTACTTTGTAAATTAAATCTTGTGCCATAGGTGTACAGAAATTCAATCTGCTATTGGTTGCACTTTGCTGTTCAGACTCTGGTGATAATCACTGAGAGAACCTGACTCATCATGAAATATTCAGCAGACTGAGTTAGCGCCTTCAACTCGAAGCTTTGGCAGCGTTCCTCCTCGCTATTCATCACTGCGTGACAGAGCTCCTGATGAACCCACCGATGTGAATGTAGCCATCCTTGTAGAGTCTGTTAATGATGAGGGTGAGGATGAGGCCAATGTTGCGTGAGTTGTAATAAGTTAAATAAATGATCCATCCGCAGGACAGAATGGTGGCTGAAAGAGGAAAAACACAACATGATCTCAGTTGGTAAAATTAATTTTCATGTTAATTGAAACCTAGTTTTAACTGAAAATCCTGCAATCACTGTCAAACTGAAACAGCAACGTTGTCAACAAAAACACTTAAATGCAGCAATAAATACAATACAAAATGACTGTAATGTTGTCCGATGGTTAGCCACGTTTGTATGCGTCAACAGTGTCCGTTACCACAACAGTAAAATTAGGTCTATATATTCAAATATAATCACTAATGGTGATTTTGCTACTTCGGACTTTAATTATACATGTGAATTAGTGCATTTTTATTCGATCAACAAATCATGATCGGTCCTTTAAGTACAATATTCCAGATGTTACTTAACCTGACATGACAAAGACGCATCAGCACAGAGAAAGGACTGCAGCAGTACAGCACTATCAGCCATACCCTGTCACCAATTCCACCTGAAAATGTCTTTATTTGTTAAGGAAAATACCAAAGCAAGTAAGGTGGAATTAATTAACTGTATTCTTTCATATCTGGGTTTACAGCTTGTTTCACTTGTGCACTAAAGGCTCGGTTAGATTTTTGTTTAATGTTCAAGGTGCTGCTGTGACACAAAGAAAGCAGCAGATTAATTTTCTCAGTCGCCCAATAATGCTGGTCTATAAAGAGCTGCACCTGGACTAAGCAATAATTGGAAAGTATCATTTATCAAACTGCAACTGAATTAAATCACAATGTACAGACACAGCGAGGGAGACTAAATGATTAAAATCAAATACTAATTAAATCATTCCTGAAATGAGATCTTGAACACATAGTGCAATATTACAGTTTTATGCTGCTTTATTCCTTGCAGCTCAGTCCAATAAACATGTTACATTATTTGACATTTGTCAAAGGGACTTGATTTTAAGAGTTTATCACGTCTATCCTCATCGCCAAATGAGTCATTACTAACAATTAATACTTAACGTATTTTAGACCCTCCAGAAAAATGCGATTATGTGATCGCATGAATCCCCGCATTAATCACCAAAATGCCGCTGATTATGCGGGGGTCAATTATTTCCCAAAAGGCCGCATAATCCCCGCAAAACAGCGCATAATTCCCTCAAGAATTTCACATTTCCACAAAAAAAAGAGAAATATGCGGGTCCCGCTTGATTTCACAATTTCCGCATAAAATGAGAAAACTAGAACCAATATAAATGGAGTTGTGAGTGAGTTTTTATGTGACGCCCGGCCTGATGTCATCAGCTCGCACATTCACTCACACACACACACACACACACACTAGAAGCATGAGCTGATGCGGAGCCAGTGTTGCCAACTTATCGACTTTCTCGCTAAATCTAGCAACTTTCCAAACGTCCTAGCAACTTTTTTGTCAAAAGCGACTAGCCACAAATCTAGCGACTTTTTCTGCCGTTTTGGGGACTGACAGGAAAACTCCGATCATTCTGCAGTTACTGTTTTCAACGAGCAGAGCACAGGCTGTCAGTCCAGTAACCCCACAGCAGTCCCAGTGTCTGATTAGAGGACACATCCCTCCGCGGCCAGACGGCAGGTGAATCGCGCATATTTTTGCATATTTCACAACTTTCCGCAATTTCCCCACTTAAAATGGCATAAAAACCCCGCATATTTATTCGCATAATCAAGGATTTTAGCCTGCATAATCAAGGATTTTTACCCGCGTTTTTCTGGAGGGTCTAGTATTTGTAGCACTTTGAGATTTGTTTTCAAATGTAAAGTACATTATAAATTAAATCTATTATTATGAACTATCTTTTAGTGTGCTTTCAATGAGTACGAAGGTAAAAGAACATCTTTTAGATCAAATGAAGAGAACTTCATCACAGTCAAATTAGACAGACTGCAATACCATTACTTCTGCCAAGTCAATATTTGTATAAATTACAAGTACAAATGAAAGCAGTAAAATCTTCTCATAACAGTGTAAACCAAAGGAAATAATGTGACTGTCAGGTCACAGCAAGTCATACACCTTTACAGCTAAAAACTTTCGTTTTTGATAAAGCTTATGGTGAGGGTGACCCAGAACTGGGTTTCAACCAGTTAAGTTATGCTGCTATAGGCCAAGGCCACTAAGTGACATCCCATAATGCAATGACTACCTTTCCTTCATTCACCTTTCTTTAATTCTCAATGCATTTTTTTCAAATGTTGCATGCCATTGACTTTGCTTCTTCTCTCTCCTATAATTTGTACTCTTTGTTCTCCTACTCCCAGCTGTACCTGAATCTTGTTCTGTCTGAGGTTTCTTCCCAATAAAAAGAGAGTTTTTATCTTCCCGCTGTTGCAAAGTGTTTCATCAATGGGAATCATTGGGTTTTCCCTCATATAATATTTTTCATGACCCTGTTATGTGAAATGTCCTAAACTGACACTGTACAAATAAAATTGAAGCAAGATGAAACATAACCAGGTGCCACACCAACAGTTTTTTACTTGATATATGAAAGATTATTTAAACTCCCAGGAAAATATCCATTGATCTGTGTATTTTTCAGAGTGCAGATGTAGACTACTTACCAACGAGGAGCCAGATGAAATTCGAGTTGTGCTTGTTAAGAAAGTCATCCAGGTCCACGAAGCTGGGGAAGGTGCTTTCATTGTTTTTGGCAACATGCCCATCCATGGCTACAGGCTCTCAGATAGATGTCTAAAACTACAACTTAAGGGAGAAAAAGCATGTGCATCACAGCAGAGAAAGACAAAGAGACAACGTTTTATGAATATATAAGAAAAAATGTATACATTAATAGGTGCTGCGTTAGTTTTCCAGGACAAGAAAACTATCTGTAACAAAATTCGAAATTAATAATAGTGGCAGATCAAACCACAGGGGGTACCATTAAAATGTTAGTGAATAAATTAAATTAAATAACAGATCATACTAACTTTAAAATGTGACAATTCTATAAAATAAGTTGGAAAATAATCAATTTTCTTAAATTGTAAAAAGAAACCAACTTTAAAAAATTTTAAGCCAAGCTTTCCAACAAATGAAAAATAACAATTTGGTGAAAAATATATAACGATGTAAAATAAGCATTTAAGTCATAAATCAATAAACACGAGTAAATAATGATTTAAAACATACATAAAACTAAACAATATCTGTCTCCCCAACATGCTGCCACCACTGTAAAAGATCAATGTTGTACAAATGCACATATTAAGAATCAATTTAAATCTTATCATTTTTTGTTTAAGAAAGAGACTGCACAGAAAGAGATGAGTCATATTCACAGTCTGTTCACGTTCACACTACGTTGAAAAACATTGGTGAATACATTTGCAAATTAGATTTTTTTAAGAGAGGAATATAACAGTCTAGCTAAATGAGGAAATGTGGTTAAAGGATAATTAATTCTTTCAAACCAGGGGTCATATGGTGCTTACATATCTATAATATATATAGGTTATCTTAGTATACATAAAAATGTATTTTCCACTTTTTATATTGTTGTTGAAGACATAAATCCAGTCGTATAGTAACTCAGGACGAACATGATCAGTATGTATGACGTGTAACCATAAGTAGCTATATGAGCACTTACTTCACATGGCGTGAAGACAATGGCTGCATTTGCTGATGTGAACTTTGCCTCTAAGGATTATTATTGTTTGTGTGTGGAGGGAGGCTTGTGCAGTGATTGTGCTACTGTGTGTGTGTGTGTGTGTGTGTGTGTGTGTGTGTGTGTGTGTGTGTGTGTGTGTGTGTGTGTGTGTGTGTGTGTGTGTGTGTGTGTGTGCGTGCGTGTGCGTTTACAAGTGTATGCCGAGACCTCAGTCAGCCCATGCTTATGAGTCAAAAGCTGCACTGTACACACTCACACAAACCCAAATCCTCACCTAATCCACCCTAAATGTTGTTGGCTGTAAAACCACTGAGATGTAACTAAACTCCACATGTCCTCTTATAGAAAACAGTGTTTGTAAAATTGTCCTTTTCACAGACCCTACATTTAAGAAACAAAATGTGTTCACCTCTTAGATTTGACTTTCTGTAATCAAACAAAAGACCTGTGTTAAATTCACAGTGAATTTAACACACACACTATCTACCAGATGCGAATCTAATTCTGATTGTGGCTGTTGGATTCGTTTACGATGAAGGCAACTGCTCATTTTGGTGGCCAACTTTAATTCTTGAAGTTCTGCAATCCACAAGCACCACTACTTCATCTTAATGCGACATTTAAGCAATACAGAACTGTGATTCAGTTTATATGTAGTGCATTACAGATATTCCTGTAAGGCAGGTTTTGAGCACTAACCTCCATGAGATGTGAGCTCAAATCATGTTGCCAGTTCAGAAAGATTAGTGTTGTCAGTGACTCATTACAATAATATGTCATCTCAGTGTTTTCAGTTTTGGTTTATCAGTACTGTCTTCAGTAAAACAAGGAGGACAATTGTTTCAAGTCGTTAGATAACCTTTATCACGTCAGTGAAACTTAAATAGATGTTGCACATATAGGCTGTACATATTGTCTATTGCTACACAACTGCTTCAGTAGAAGACAACTCAACTTCTCATCCAAGAGGTATACTCACCTCTACCTTGGATAGTGGGAGGTCCCAGGTAGGGCTGAATAACTAATCGATTGTAAATCACAATTGTGATTTCAAACAATTCAATTATTAAATTGTAAAGGCCATAATTTCGATTATACACAACCCAGATGCAGCAGTTTGTTTGATGTAATACTTGCGTCAGTGGTTTTACATATTTATCGCATCCTACTGGTGTGGCAGTCACACTTTTAATGGTATCTAATGTGGTAATATTTTAACAAGCTTAACTACAAAAATATATCCAAAACTCAATCACAAATGGAATATATGTCAGAAAAATCAAAAAGAAATTTACCCAAATTGCCTAGCCCTAGACCAAGGTGTTACTTATCATATGCAACACCTGGAACTCCTCACTGTTCAAGTCATAACTGAGTAAACCTCTTGAATGAGAGGTGAAAAATTTTCAAGAGCCAAAAAGAAGTCCATTTCTCTTGTACTTAAGCACAAAGGATTACCATGACCTGGATGACAGAATCTGCACAGGCACACTCCCATTTTTATTTCAAAACAAATAAATCTTCAGTTTTGCAGGGATATCTTGAATCTATTGTGCAAGTATGCTTGACAACAAAGCACAAGCACACAATGATGTTTCAGTAGTATTCCTGTTAAAAGCAACGTTGCACAACTGAGTAGATGTCCATAAACTGACTAACCGAACAAACCCTGCTCAGCCCGCCAAAGTGCACTGTAAATATGGCCATTAACTTGATTCTGACCTTTTTTAATCAACTAATTACACACCTATACATGTGTACATAGAGCAGAGGCTTAAACATTTAATCCAAATAAATGTCTGAGTGTTGTAGCTTGCTTAACAAGACTACGGGTGTGACATGAGACAAGCAAACAGAATCTTAACGAGGGTACCTGATTGTTCTTAACTTTGTTTACATGATGGAGTGGTAGAACGATCAGTTTTCTATCTAGACACAACCCTACGTTAAGCCAAAGTCCAACGCGGTCAGTTGTATATCGATTGGCAAACTAACATTTCACTTGACCTCGGTTGTAACTAGGATTCCAGAGCCATACCTGAAACTAACCACACCATTAGCTAATCCCAGATCTTGAGTTATTTCCTGAGCATTATCCTCAGCACTAGCAACAAAGACGAACTGTTGCCTAACTGTCTCGTTTTTATGCATTGTAAAATTACTACAAGGGGCAGCTGATCCGTCCAGTACAGACAGCCGGTGTCGTAGCTGATGACATTCTAGCTTGTGGATAATAGTTATTAAGCTAGCCGCTAAACATCATAACGTTAGCACTGAGGTTAGCTAGCAAGCTAATGACAGCAGGCCGCACCCTGTAACTTCTCCATTTTCAAACTGTGAAAACAAGTCAGAAGATGGTCGTGAAATACCTCAACGTCCTCAATAAAGCATGTGGTTTCATCTTTGCTCCGGTTATTCGGGAGTTGCGGCCCTTTTGTCGTCTCGGACATTGGCACAGCTAGCATCCTCTTGTTTAATATTTACCTGGCAGATAGCCAGTTAACATCTCTTCCTGTTCTGTTGAGGCAGTCAGAAAATGGACCAATAGAAAAAATAGCAGGTCAGATACTGGCCAATCAGAGGGGAGTGTGGGTGAGGCCTGCACACAGTTGACAGGCAGTTTTTTCGACCTATTAGCGTGAATGTTTTCATAGCAGTGGGATTTGAGCAGTGCTGTTTTGATGCTGTATTGGCTTGGTTCTGCTCAACACGCGGCAGGAGGCAACAGAATTCAGACGTTACATAAAGTGTGCCATTTGTCTTCATGTTTATTTAAAGTACAGCATCATTACAAACATGGCTACAAAAAGAGGGTGGGCCTTAGGGAATTAAACAAATAAACACACACAAAATACATTTGAAAACAAAATAATGTATAGAGAGAATATAAAAGAAGTACATCAAATGGCATATCACTTAAATTTCAAATGATTTAATACTGTAAAACCTTACAGTAATTGCATTTTTCTCAGTATAGGAGTAGGGCAGTTGCTGTTAAAAGCAAACAGTTGAGATTTACTACATGTAAAATACAGGTGCCACAATAGTAACTCAGTGCAACAAAAGTCAGTACACTTTTGATTACTGAGAATTAAATTCTTTTTTGTATTATTACTATTCTCCATACGTTGTCCTTTGTTTTCAATGACAGACTCAATTCTGACACCCCAAAGATGTTCCACTGGACTGAAGTCAGACAAAACACTTACTTAGATTTTACTTTCCCCACCTTTAGACAATCTTGTGTGATTTTGGCAGTGTGCAGTCTGCAGGCTAGGAGTCATCTTGTCAGCCAGTATTTTGATAAGCCTCAGGCATTAATGGTGCCATCCATAAATCTTCCCACAGCCTTTTTCACTCATGCAGCCCCATGTCATCACACACTCACATCCGTGCTTCACTGTCAGGACTGTGCATTCACTGTGGGGGTCATGGCCAGGTTCATGTCAAACATGTTGGACCCTTTTGGTGCCGAACAAATGTATTTTTTCTCATCTGACCAAAGGGTGCGCTGTTAATATTCATCATGCTACTTTTCACACTCTTTAGGAAGGTTTTCTCTTGTAGTTTAGTGCCAAAGAACAAGGGCTTTGTGTTTTTGGACATCCTCTATCAAGTCTGATGCTATAAACAGTCCTAGCTGTCACAGAAACTTAGATTTTCCTGTATAACCCCTGCTCCACTCTCAAGCACTTCCCCATTTGTTTAACAGAGCTTGATTGTGCACGTAGCGTACTGTTTGACGTGCCATTTTAGGAGGAAAGTTTGTTAGGGTTCATTCTATACTTCAGCTGTGTTTCAACTCATTTTAATTGGTCACATTTTTTTTTCCTCAAGAAAAAATTACTCTCGCGAAGCTCATTTCTGCTGTTGAGCCATGATGCAGACATGCAGATAGACACAACTCAGTGATTCATAGCTGATAATCGTATGTTGTACACAGGTTATTTTATAGTCATGTTTAGAAATCCTAGGTTTATTCATAATTGTTGCTTTGAGTTTTCACTTTGGGGGCTGTATTTTTAATATAGTCTTTTTAAAGGAATTGTTTAAATTGCTTACAAGAGAAAAAACTCAACTTGTCACCTAGAACTAATACAGTTGTTGAGATGTGACACAATTTTGAATTACTGAATGATTTGACAGTTAAGTGATACTGCAGAAGAGTGTACTCATTTCAGCTGATTAGCCTGTGAGTTGTGGTAATGCTAAATTAAAAGAATAAAGCAAACCGATTATCTCTCATTTCAAATGCAGATTGAGCTCCGTTCTACGTAAGCCAAGAGGGATTCAATGTCGATCCTATTTTTTTTCAAGGTGACATGCAGAGATATTTTTTTAAATTATTGTATGATCCAGAGTGGCTGCAGATTTCCTTTTTTTTTTTTAATTTTATTTAGCTTTTATTTATAGAGGTAATCTCAGTGAGACACTGAGTCTCATTCTCAAAAGAGACCTGTCCGTCAATCTCAGTAAAACAAGGTCTCAGACCAGTAGGGTAATAAAAGATATGGGTTCAGCCTCTTTAGTAGATAAACATGGTGCTTGTGGGACTACTCTATGTGTGTATGTTTCATGTTTCAGTCATTTGTCTGTAGTCATAGCTGGCTGGCTATGAGTCAGAGGTCTATACAAGAGAAGCCTACTAATAGTTTTCTTTCGTTTCCTCCATCCTATTGAAACAGAAAGTCTAATGCATATTCTAGTCATGTCAGCAAAATCAACATTTTATATTCAGCTTCTTCAACATTGTGCTGATGTAGATGTTTTATTTAAATCTTAATTTAAGGTTCTGGTCGAATAAACTCTCTCTAAACTGTATTATGTCTAGAGGCACTGTTCCTCCTTTCTAATCCTGTTTCATGGGAATTGTGAAATATTTTAT
Organism: Acanthochromis polyacanthus; assembly: GCF_021347895.1. Taxonomy (NCBI): domain Eukaryota; kingdom Metazoa; phylum Chordata; class Actinopteri; family Pomacentridae; genus Acanthochromis; species Acanthochromis polyacanthus. Next base: position 12,813,709 of record NC_067113.1, on the reverse strand, counting down.
TCAAAAGAATTATAACCACCGTATTTTAATTTATTTTTTGCCATTTTGAATATCTGTGTATGTTAGTTTTGTAAATAATCCCACGATGGCTTTACAATGTTTTCTGGTAATGACCCTGCAAAGAATTTTAAGAGTGAGACCAGTTGCTGCAGCTCACACATTAATTTTGGATATTTTGACTGTGATATGCAAATGCCTGGGTATTAACATTAAGACAAGGAATAGGCCTGTTTTTGTTGTTTATTAATTAGTGGAGGGACGCAATTGTAAAAATTATTCTAATTAATTACAGGCGTCATAATTAATTAATCGCAATTCGCATTTCAAATAGCAATATCTGACATATTATTTTCAATTCAAATAAATTTTGGTTTACAGCTGAATCAATTAATAGACACATACATGTCTTTAATTTAAAATTTATAAAATTAATACAATTTTGAAATGGGACATATAGAAAAAATGTGATTTGGATGATTTAAAGCCTGGATTTAGTTGTTTTTTTTTTCCCCATTTTGGCACATTACAAAAGCATAAGTAGTTCAAGGACCTTCAGAATGTTGAAAATCCACAGATTATTCTGTTTTCATAGTTTCTGGGCCTGATAAATGAAAATAATGAAATAAATGACAAAACCAAGCAACAGCAAGCAATATTTAATTGGTGAGAAGTTAGCTTACAACACTGTACTGTTCCAAACATGTTGAATTTGATATCACAGTAAAAACTTCTTCACATTAAAGGAATCCTAATATCATAACATTAAAACCATTACTGTGTAGAGCCCCTTGTGTCATCAGATCAGTTCTGATCCACTGGGACATGGTTATGTAAAAGTCCCAAGTTTTGTAAAAAAAAAAAAAAAAAAAGTATTGCTCCAAGGTTATTGGAGAAGAAATTTTATGTCATAACTTTGTGAGTGAAAAAGGAAATGCTACAGTGAATTTATGCCCTTCAGTAGTTCAATGGAAGTCATTTAAAACATATTCAAATAGAACACACAATATACTGTTATACAGATATTAGTCTATAATTAAATATCCTGTCTATGGATTAATATCTGGCGTTTCTGACAAACCAAGCAGCTGTAAATTCGGTGAGATGTGATTATTTTAGTCGTGGTTAGACCTGCATCCATTAACGGATGTAGCATAGCATTAGCAGCCAGTGAGATATCTGTGTGTACATGTCTATAAGTAAGCATAATGTTTACCATTTTCAACATCTTAGGTTAGTATATTAGCATGTTAACAATTGCTAATTAGCACTGAGCACAAACTGCAGGACACATTAAAATTTTGACATGATGATGTTACTGTAACAATTGCTGAGAAGTTTCCATCTTCTGGGAAGCGGAAGCAGAAGTAGGTGTGTCCTATAGGTGTGTCAACATTGCTCAATAGCACTTCCTACAAAACTTAAAAGTTACAACCACCACAATAGGTTCCACCAACATAAATGCAATTTTTAGGCAGATGTATTAGTACCAGACGTAAGAAAAGGGATTTCATTTTAAATTACAGTGCCACTGGCAGAGTTTTTGGCATTTGCAGCCCTCATACTTTAATAGCCTCCACCTACAGAATTAATCAGACAACTTAAAATTTGCTCAGTGTCATTTCAAGACTTTTGTGATGCCAAATTGTCAAGATTGTGATTTTTTTATTGAATGCTGTTGTCCTAGCGGCATGACAAATTACAATATTTTGCCATGAAAATGATATTTTGCCATGAAAATGAAATTTTGCAATTATCCATGTGATCCAGTCTTCACATTTAAGAAGAATCCCGGTTTGAACACAGCTGCATGGCAACACCTTCTGGACACAGGAAATCAACCTGTCTTCTGATTTAAACATGGGCAGAAAAAGTAATACAAAACCTGCAATGCATCATGTTCACCGTCACACAGTCCAGGCAGGCCATAGATCCAAGTTATCCTGGTTGCTTTCTTCTGACTAGATCCTTGCTTGTGTTGTATCTACTCTCAGACATGCATCTCTTTGGATAAAATCGTATGCTCCACAAAACTGTAGAATTGTAGAAATGTAGTCCTTCATGTTGCAAGGGATGGTTACGAAAGTGTTTCATCAATCTTCATCCAGCCAGCGGCCCCAGTGTGCATAAATGTGTGGGGGGATGATCCTTGCTTCTTTCACCTTTAAAGAATTTGCAAATTTTAAGGTCTTCTGTTATCAATTAAGCCCAAATTAGTCAGTAAAATGTATTGAATCTTAAGTAGCTGAAAGTGGGTATCATCTGGCCTGGAAGCCACAAGTAAACAAAGCAAAGGTCCATTTGATTTTCTGTTCTATTCAAAAACTAGTTTATGTTAAAGCAGCAGAAAACAGTGAAGGATCTCTACGAATTGCCAGAACTCTAGGGTACTATTTAATGTAAGTGGTTGTTGTCATGCCCTCCTCCAGTCACAGCAACAAAGCCTCCCCTATGAACATGTAGGAGTCGCTGCACTGAAAAGCTTCCAAACATCAGGTTCAAAGCTTTTCCCTGCCAATCAAGTCTTCCCCTCAGGACCAGAATATTTTGGCTGCGGCTTTAAAAGGAACTGCATCTCACGTGAATTCTTTCCTGTCTTGTGAATGTTGTTTCACCTTAAATCCTGAAGGACGTCTTCGGTGTAGTCGCTACAGACACTGTATTAGTAATTAACCGCTCCTTCACTTGTGCATTATTCTCCATCTGTTTTAAATATGCAGCAGTTCGTGGCTCTCCAGAGGACATGTAATTATAATTTTCTTGCTTGAAGCAATTATAGACAGGCTATGATCTTCAAACTGCCTTTTTTCATGCAGAGCTTAGAGAAAGAAATGCTTCACAGATTTTCATTCACAGACAACCACATCTAAGAGGACACTGTGTTTAAGTTGTGAAATCCACAGTTTTGCTTTTGAATCTTAACATTGTCTGACCTCAGAGACCACAGTTTTCTTATCAGAATGTTGTATAATGTTATTCAGCTGCACCATCTTGAAGCACATGAGCAGAAGCTCCCAAATGGACCCAATGGTATATCTCATTGATCAGTCAGATATAGGATGTATTTTCTGGGTTGACTTTGGTCCTGTGCTGCCTTCATTGCAAACTAAAGACCTTCACACTGTCTCAACAGGAAATTTATATTTTTAACAACACGCACAACCATTTTTTCAGACCTTGGTTTTATTAAGTACATTTACCTCAACAAATCAATCACTGAATGTCTAAACATTTTCGGCAGTAGAATTAAACAAAAATCTAAAATACATGTACGTACATGTACATACATTCAGTTCCATTGAGAATATTTGTGGTAGTCAGTCAAATGGAGCTTGCCAGTAAAAATCACCACTGAATGTTTGAGTCTCCATTAGAATGATTACAAAAGTTAATGGTCCTGAGGACTATCTATGGAGTATCTGCATGACTTCTATTTTGAGGGAACCAGAATCCCCACCTCAATTCTTTTCCCTTTAGCTCTAGGCTACAGCATTTAGTTCCAACATATCTACAGCACACAGTCTGACCAATCACCAGTCTGGAGACTGAGATCGGTTGATTAAATGAGTCACGTCTGGCGTGATGCTGCTTAGTTGGAACAAAAACCTGCAGCCACACCGGCCCTTTGTGGAATGAGTTTGACATCCCTGCTCCAGAGCTTGCTGTTTGAGGTGATGGGGTTGAAAGACATTTACGTTTACCAGTATGAACTACGCCCCCCCCCCCCATTCTCATGCAGAATACTTTAATTCATGCGTGTCATTTTTATCAAGTCTAAAGGAGTGAGAAGGGAAAAAGACAGTGTAAAAGATGTGAGATTTGTCACTACAGTGTTTATTATTCATTGGCCTGTCTGCACAATTTGATGTTCAATTAGACAATCCCCGTTGACATAAGACGATCCATACAGTAAAAACAAACGAAGCAAAGACAGCATTTGAACTAAACGTGCTCTGATCTGGAAGTAGAAGAAATGTTCTGGACATATCACAGTGCCACATAAACACGATTGCTTGACTTAACGACCACAGCGAATTTATGTTTGCACTTAAGCTGAATAATCCAAACAGCAAATAACTGGGCTGTTGCCGTGGGATGGGAAGAAAAATCCATTTTACGCGCAACTGGGCAAATGCATTTAACGGTAGCACTCGTCGTCAGATAAAGCCACAGATCTGCTTTGTCAGGAAGGATCGTGATAAAACTGTACAGGGCTTTTGTGTTTGCCTTTTATGAAATCCCAGTGCTTTCTGATTACTGACAAAGTTTTTAAGACATCAACCAAGCTGCAACATTCATATTCAGCACACACGTTCACTCTATAATGAATATTGAATGAATATAAAAGGGAATCAAGTTCAAAAGGTTCAAAAGCCAGCTGAGACAGCTGTATAACACAGGCAATGAAGAAGCTAATAACTTGTGATTTAATAAATATCATTTTAATTTAAATTCCAGATGTTCTGGGGGGCATCTCGGCCAATTTTAACACCATAAATTAATACAGACCCTCTAGAAGGCATAGAACGCATGGATTATTCAACCCACAGAGAAATAAGTCGTCTAAAAACATTACACTGACATTATGCTTACAGTTGACCAAGGCAATATATCAACACATTAACTCTTATGGCTCATAGCAGCAGCAACAGTCTTTGAAGTCATGTCTTGTATTGATCAAGTCACAAAAAAAGGAAGGCAAAATGTTCTTTTCATTTCAGATGAGCAGAAACAAATACCCAGGCAGATCTTAGCCTTTTATCAACACGCATGCTTTCATTTAACAGCGAAACAAATAAAAAAAAAACGGGTGAGCGACAGAAGTCAAAAGCTCATGAGTACGTCTCGCTCCTGCATGCTGGTGTAGAAGGGCTTCCCAAACACAAACAAGTGAAGTCCTGCCCTCAGCTTCTCAGCGAAGGCCATTATGATGTTCAGGTCTCCCTCCATTGTCAGATCCAGGTCATTCTTCAGGTTACGCAACGATCGAAATGGCTTCTTCCCTTTTTGCCTGTGAAGAGAGGCATGGAGATATTGTACTGTAGTGCAACTGTTAACAACCTATTAAACTAAGGGTGAGAGGACTTGCATTAGCATCTAGTTGGGTTGCAGCTGTGCACAGGAATGCCACGCCATGATGAATTATGTATGCTGCTGCAAGACGGCAACTGAGCATAAACAATCTTGTCAAGGCACCTGTAAAATAGCATGCCCTTAGACCTCAGGTTGTCGGCAGCGCCATAAACAAGTCTGCTTTTATGCTTTCACACGGGCACACAAATAATGGTTTTGCTCGTGTAGTTAGTGTTGTCTTTGGAGTGAGATATGTTGTGGCATATATTATACATGGGAACAAACAGAGTTCAAAATAATTCATTTAGAACAGGAGGGAAAAACAAAAATCAAAGTCGTGATTTGTAGAAACGACGCAGCGGGGAGGTCAGCCCTCTGTTGCGGAGCACAGAAGGAGATGAGTCAAGCCCAGATGGAGCAATGACCAGGTCGCCACAGGGAGGGTGGCATGAAAAAAAAGAGAGGCTCAAGACATGGTGGACTGCACAGCCTCAGATGAATTAAATGGGCTTAAGAAAGTGCTTCCGGAGCTGAGCCAGAAGGTAGTTACTGTAACCCTGACGGGACTAGAATGTGGCTCAAGATATAATCATATCTAATCGCATTCCTTAAAAGAAGCTGAACAAGTCCCCCACAGAGGAAGGTAATTCAACAGGTACAGTTAAGTTTAAAGCTCCACTGGTTTCAAGCATGTACAACATAAAAGAAAGGCACATTTATGCAAAGTGTGGAAGAATAAGCCACTAGGTCACCTTGCAACCTGGCACAGTCTCATCTCTGTGCCTTAGGGGGGATGGAGAAATGAGAATTTCTCGTCAGTGATCGAACGGCAATCATAAAAACATCATTTAACGTTCTGATGACGATGGGGAGGGAAACGTCATTTTTGCTGCCGCCCCACAGCCTCTCAGAAGATGACTGAAAAGGCTGTGACGTGCTATTCTGTACAGTTTTTTGTTTTGTTTTTTCCTCAAGACATTATTCTTGTGCTATCCAAGTGGGGAAGCTGTCATTCTGTGATAATGCAGAGGACTCATCACCCTCTGTAGCTACACATGCAGCCCCTTCTAACCAGAGCAGCCAATTTTAACATTTGAAAAGCTGAAACAAGCACATGTTCAGCAATTTTGCTTTGCACTCTCATCTCTACTGTAAAAATGGAGGTAGTATACAACAGAAGTATGATACATTATGTGACAATGTGTCCTTTTGAAGGACAAAAATGGAATTCATTTAAATGCCTCACTTTTTTAACAAGGCGAAAAAGTTCTAATTCACCTCTGTTCATGTGTGATGCTTGAAATTTAGCTAAATCAGCTCATGAATTTTGCAAATGACAACACGGTATGACAAAGCAAAATTTTCCACTGGTTATGCTATGGACAGCAGCTGTTCTGGGAGGTGTTCTGGTGTGTCACTACTGTAGCATTTCATGTTTTAGAAGTTGTAAATATAACAAAAATTCTTAAGTAGGAAAAAGTCATCTTGCAAAATAACTTTTATTCACCAACACTTATTATCCCCTGTAAGGCAGAAGATGTACACCACTTGCTCCTGCTACACCAACAATATGCAGATGAGTTTGTGCAGTAATCAGTAAAGCCAACTGCAGCAAGGTTTTCTCTCTCAGCTTATAAGCAGCACGGCTGAATATAATGCACATTAGAACGTCTCTGCCACCCTCTAAAACAAACCTTTAGAAAACAAGCACTCAGACCTATAGATTTCTTGCACAATGCACCACAGTCATACTTGTCTACTTGTTTGGAGCAGTGTGAAGAATGACTCTTATGACCATAGGAGATTTTTTTTTATTTCCACTGCTCGGTACAGTGCCTGCGTTCTGTGCACTATTTCTCCTGCAAAAAGCTAACGGCACGATCCCAACCTTTTGTTCCACTCTGTGTGTTTCTTGGCATACTGCTCTTCATCTTGATTTAAGTGTCTGCTTACATCTCCAGTCAGCTGAATCCGAGTTGTCTATATTGTTCTGCAACTCAATCAAACATCACTCGTAAAGGGATGCTTGTCCTCCTGTGTTGTTTTGGTTTAAAAGTCTGCTCACCCTGCAGCTCCTCTCCTCTCACTGTCCATCTATATAGTCTTGTTTGAGCTTTGTTTCAGTGGGGTCGAAACCCAGAACAACCAGACGCTTCTCAAATCTCAGTCATCTACTGTTTGGTCATTCGTCCCTCAGAGCTTGCCGTACTCTCAGCCCTGCACAGTAAAACCCTGGGGGCGACATTAACAGATGCACAAAACATTGGCAGTGACTATTTTGAATACAACGCTTCAGGGGGTCCACGGGTGACGCTGCGATCAAAGAAAGGTCAGCAGCCACAGTGCAAAGTCAGAGCAAAAACAATGAAAGAAAACGAGAGCATCAGCAGTTCCGCCATTTAGATTTTGTTGACTCTTTGTGTGACTGTTGTGGTTTGCTGCCACAAATTAATCCCTTTTGTTATCTGGATTACAATTGTATTAGTGAAAGCTCTTACGTTTCGTCCTCGATGTACTTGAGCAGCGTGAGGGCCTTCCTGTGGAGCAGCAGCAGGAACTGGGCCAGATAGGTGCTCCGCAGGGACAAGCCCGGCTTCAGCATGAACACCTGGGTACGACACGGGATGTCAATTAGTAGTCCGGGTCGTGGCTGTGCTGGAGAAATGATGATGAAATAACACTCCTCCTCCATGCTAACCTTGAGAAAGAAACACGCTGCTGTTGCTGTGAGGAAAAACTTGTTGGTGCAACTCTAGCACAGCTTTCATGGGAACATGGGATAGGTTGTGACCACTGGGAATAAATTGTACTGTTTTGTATGTATGTATACATCTTACATAGATCTATATATGGAAGGGCACATTTTTAGCATGTGTTGTGAAGCTGGATACAAATTTGAACCTGTGTTCATAAGCAGGTTCTGATTTTAGAAAGAAATTTTAAATACTTTTTTTATGATTGTATGGATTCCCATATAAGCATAGCATACTAACAGAAAAGGCAAGAAAAAAATGTTCATTTAAAATATGTTCTCATCTATATAAATATGCTGTACTATCAACTTTGACTCATTTTGACTTTGTGAGAGTTACTACTCTGCACGCCAAGCAGTTTCTGAGGATTTTCTTTGCCCCTGTCACATTTTTACTCACTGTGGGATAATTTTTCACTGCAATATAAAGACCTGCACTTCTACAGAAACAGCACAACCATGGCTAGAAGTAAGCAGCTCTCAAAAGTGACTTTTGTGCACTTTGACACAGAAAGTCAAAATCATAAAAATTAAAAAATGTAAGTGAGGTTTTCATTTTTTAAAAAAGGAAAAAACCTGGAATCAACATGTACAATATTTTCCAAGTGTCCACAGGTGTGGAAAAAAATGAGGGATTTACATATTATAGTCTTTTTTTTTTGTCATTTTTAATCTCAACAAACCAAATACTTTTCATACTACTCTGCACATTATAGATATCAGATTATCCTGCCGAATGTGTCTTCCAACAAACTGCTGTATTTTATTGATCAAGTATGCTTCCTTTTGCTTAGTCTCTCAAATGTGTTTTCATACTTGCCTCTTTTCTGCTCTGTGTAAACAGAACCTGCAGTTCAGCTGAAAACTCTGAAAATTTTTGTCACGAGCGTTGGTTGCAGCTGAGTCGATCATTGCTCCTCAGGTGCACCAAGAAGCCCAAAAATGTTTTGTCTCTAAGTGTGAGGCTTCTACAGATACAATACTGACATTTTTAAGGGTTTCTATAGTGACTCATATCAAGCTGAAACGGAAAAGCCATTGCCCCTATTCTCTTGATTTGTTTCTATTTATGGAATCTCCTATTATTCTTAAATACACAATTATTTTAGGTAAGAACTTAATACAAACCTCCAAACAGTTGGAGAGAAAATATGAGCAATTTTCATTTCCCTACCCGACAACTGACCGTGAGCCAAAAACAGATGACACATGCCTCCAGACATACTTGATTTATTTCAGCAGTAATTGGAATAATATTGCAGCCTGATGATTCATTCGAGTAAAGGTACAGTTATGATGTTCGGAGTGTCGCTTTATCTTGTTTTGTTTGTTCATATTTTTCCATTCGTCTATTTATTTGTATTTTTCCTCTAAATGAGGATAACAAGAATGAATGTATGTTATTTCTGATGCTGTTGTAGCTATTTTTGCCAATATGTTACAGGGTTTTCATCTTTTGACTCTATTCAGATTTCATGCAAACAATAAAAAACAGTATTCTTACCTCATCTATAAATGACTTCACCAAAGTGTCCTGATGCATTACATCTTGGAATATATTCCTAGAAAAAAAAGGCATAGCAGAGGTGCTATTACCATGTCTGATTTAAAAGTGTAGGGTCACAAAGATATACAACAAACGGCCTGCACATGGCTTACAGGTCAGGTGTGAAGGTTTCATCTGTGTGAATGATTGTGTCTGGAGGTATGTCATCTTCGCTGTCAGTCTTCCACAGCGTGCTCAGCTCTGATCGCATGTAGCGCCGCTGGTTGTACGTGTGCTCATGGCATGGAGGCATCTGCTTGACTGTGTTGATATCAACATCGATGTGCGTGGTCGGATACGGTGAGTAAAGCACCTGGCGGAAGGGGAGGACAAAGCTGCCTGTGGAGTCCTGAGAATTAAAAAAAAAAAAAAAATAGTAGGAGAGGAGGGAATCCATATCGACAACCTGCCCACCTCAAGATAATCCGTCAACTTGCTGCGATTCTTTTTATGTGATGCGTAAAAGCATGTCCACATTATTCTGCTTCGTGGATTATGTGTTCCTTCCACCATATCGTGGTTTTATTTAACAGTGCACAGCTTCTTTTTTGTAAGAACACAATAATAATAGGATGGTCCTTGCTGGTGCACATATATAATTAATATCCACCACACCGACAAAGAGCACTGAAGAAGCTCTACTAACCCATCCTATATCCAGGACTCATGTGTACAAGAAGCTTGAATAACTAACTTCCGGTTTCCTCTTCTCTTGTTTCTCACTAGGCCTGTCCCTTTAGTTCCCTGCTGTATGTTACGCTGACATCTATAAGCAGCTCCACAACACAGCTGATGTGCAAAACAGCGACTCTTTATTACTAAACTAACAAGCACCGCTAAGCTTTCTGTTGATACTTTTGTTTTCACTGCTTTGTTGACATAAAGAGCCACTTGCCTCACAAAACAGCAATAAATACCATATTAGCTTCTCAAAAAAAACATCAACTTTGCAGACGATTACAAGAATCTCAGTTCTACCGTCGACCCTATTGCACTTTCTACACATACACTAAGAATTCCATGCAACATAATTTGCACATTGTACAGTACTGACTAACAAACTCAAATTTGAGTTCAATAACTTGAGAAACAGAGAAGTTTAGGCTGCAGCTATAACAGACTATATAACAGGTGTCTAAGTCGTAAAACCTTAATTCTGTGCTTTTGTTTAGTTGATTATTCATATCTGTCATAGAGTATACATAACTTAAAAAAACATTTAGATACTTCTCTCTTTATTTGAGGCACGTAGAATGCATGGAAAATCAACAAACAAAATCTGCTCGCTTCTTTATCACCTCTCTGAGCCATCTGTAGCAGGAAGAACCGGTCCAAAGGTTTGACACCACATTGAAAATCTACGTTTTTGTGTAATAATCAGAACATTTGAGGTTTGAGAAACATAACACAACACAAGAAAGGCCTAAAAGTAAAATGAAACAGAAATGAAGAAATACGTTAACTCCTTTGACTAAAAGGTTTCATTTTCTAGAGTTGTATCCTTCCAGCGCTCAGGTGATAATGTGCAACAGTTGCTAAAATACTACTCTAGTACTACTATCATATTTTCGCAAAGTATTTTCACAGAGCTTATCATCCAAAAATAATATCCTCTGTCTGTCCCTAGCACGTGGACAGAGATGTCACAGAAAACTGTCGTGTCTTCTGCTGCAGCCGCTTGGAATGGTTTGTGGAGGGAAATGAAAAACTCAGCATCTCAGACAGAAGGCAAACCTGCTGTCACAATTTACTATAAATAGGTAATTTACGACTTTTGTTTTAGCTCATTTTGGGTATCTAGTTTTGACAGATGTTTTGTGCACCACGCTTCAATCAGCTGGTTTATCGTAGTGCTGTTTTGTGTGCCTGATGTCATCACTTAAATGCAGCTGTAAGTCACATCTGCCTTGAAAACAAGCCTGCTAACCTCAGTGGCACTTAAATTAGAGGGTAAATTAAAGAAAAAAAACTTCATTAAGCTTGATTATTCAAGGCTATGAGACCAGAAACAAGTGAGTACATTGGGTTTAACATAATCTATTTCACTAGCCTTAACTAGCTGTAGTTTATTTTGCACATTTCTATAGGCTAAGATATTTATGAGAAGCTAACATGTCGCAAAGTCTAATTCTAGTCTTCACATTATTTTGACCCATTACTGCATTTTAGCTTTGTAGAGCAGAAAAAGAAGATGTGAAATTATGCAGTGTAATGAGAAATATACCTGAATGCAACAATTTCTTAGTCTGAAAATGAAATCAGGTCAGGACAACAGATGGAACGACATCAAACAAGCAGACAAAACACAACAATATCCAGCTCCTAATTCCAACCACACTGTACAGTATAACCAGAGGGAGCTGGTGGCTACCTTGAGCAGACCCTGAACAAACAGGCCAGTGTCATATTTGAAGGATGAGTCTGCCCTGCAGAGGCGAGAGCACTTCCTCTCCGCTGGAGTGAGGAAGAGGCACAGGGTCCGCACAATCTGCAACCAGACGGGCAGATTTGTCAATCAACACAGCGAGTGTTTAAATGGAGAAGACTTCAGAAAACTGGGTTTAATTATTTACAGTCTAATTTGTCATCGGCGGAGATGGGCAAATTTACGGAATCACACACAACTGGCCCTTTTGTTTTAAACTTGATTTTGCTGGTTCAGGCCGAGGCACACCGTCAGCATCAAATTTGCTTTAGAAGCTACCTTTGAAATTTACTAAAAGAAGCCACGTTTGTTAAAGCCCTTAATCTGATATTAAGCTAGAGGCTAGTTGTTAACACACACACACAAAAAAAACAACAACTTTTGATTTAACTGGTGCTTAATTCTAGCCCCAAGCCAATAAAAGTACTAATTAAAGCACTGTTTGCTTTTGATATTCACTGAGAAAAACTGTAGTTTCTTCATACTGTGGACATGATGGCCCTACTCAGCCACCATGTCCAACGTCTCTCTTCTTTTAAATCAGACTTCTGCCTCTTTTAAGTAACTTATATGCTTGAAGCAGCAACTGTGCTGCCAGGACCAGACTGGCATTCGCCGTAAAAGTGCAAGCGAGGCTCATTAAACACAAACAGCACACCACACTGCAAAACGTGAAATTATGTAGATGCATTACAAGTGTGTCTGTGTGCAACCGCTACTACAGTAAATTTACCTTATTTACTTTCTCTGGGTTACTTCCAACCACGATTGAACAGCCGCATGTTTGCAGATGAGAGCTGATGGCCCTGAAGCACACAGACAAAGACATGCAAATTAGAGCCAATTAGCTTCATTGGCAGTGCTCTAATTATTAATGACAGCTTTTATGAATAACAATTGAGACAGAAGAAGAGTGTCCAAAAAAACATTTCAGAGGCTCTACAGAGAAGAGCAATTAGGATGGCAACTGACTCTTAGCCAGAGGGGAGTTACATTAGCTTAGCAATCATTCAAAGTTCCTTTTGACTCATGCAGTAGGACTCAGATTTTTGCGCTCTCATCATATTCTTGAGAATCTGCCCATTTGATTGCTCACAAGACGAATCACTTCTAAAACAAATCTTTACATTATCTCGGTCTCTGTCACTTCTCAAGGCTTCAGCTATTAATATTTGATTCAAGTTCCACTTTACCGATACTTTGTCTTTTCCACAGGACACTGAGCAAACCGGTTCAACTCTGAGTAATTTGGAGTGTCATAGACAAAGTGAACTTTTCAGACTTACAACACTAAACGGTGATTTAGCTTTGGTTCGTTCTCTGGAGAGAACTTTAGCTAAGTGGAGAGCTATTACTCATCATTGGAAGGTTGATGGGTGTTAAATGGGCATTGTTCATCATCTGTCACCATTTGCCTGTACCGGATTACTTACTTGTGGAGGAAATCCTTGTGGCAGCTGTCCCCGATGTCATCATCATTTAGTACGGTGTCTTTTATCTGCTCAGCAGGAGTGAAACAAACGAGTCATTTTTAAAATTGGTCTACAGCAACGACAAAGGTGTTGATGGGTGCATTTGCAAGGTACTGAGAAGAAAACAAAATTGGGAAGAAAAAACAACAGCAGTGAAAGATTCTGCAGAGTTTCTTTGTGCTTTTGCATTTCTTGTATTTGCATATAAGAAGGAAACAAATGTGTTGAATCAGACTGGGTGGTAATCTAGGCAGGGGGAGAACCTTGTTTAAGCAAACTTCTTGACAGGAGAAGTTATTTATACAAGCAGTGAAAAGACAGAATTTTTCAAAAAGGTTTTGTCTATACATTTCATATGTGGCTGTAATTCAAAATCCTGCTAAGTTGGTTTCAATCACTGCCTACATGACGTCCAGACGATACACTATTAACTCTGCTTTCACTTTGACATTTAATTGGGCTACATTTTTGAAGGTCTTTGGATTAAAAATGGAAATGGCAACAATTCCAACAGAAGTGCTTTATGCAAAATGAATGACAACGCGTTCTGCCTGCTGTCACTGAATGTAACTGATGTTTCTCCTTTTCATGTTGAAGTGGTGTCCAAGCTGTTCTTGTCATAAGAAACAAAAACTTATGAGTATTTTGTGCACAACAATGTGTGTGTTGCTTACATCAATATCTTCAGGCACACAGTGTGTCTTCATTGAGGCCAACAGCTCCATGATAGGGACGATCTCCAAGCTCAGCACTGACATAATATTGTAGCCCTGAAGTTACAGAAAAAGAGAAAACAATAAAGTTAAATAAATTCTGAAGACAGAAGATGAAAGTGAGGAAACTGATGATGACTATTTGCCGCTATGATTTTTTTTTTTTGATATTACACCTCATGTCAGTCTGTATTTGTATTGCATTTTAATCAGTTCACAATAAATATTGGGGCATGAAAGGCAGCAAAACCATTCTCAATTAAAGTATAGCCCTGACTACTGAGAGCAGACAAAATGACAGAATGATTCATATAGAGTGCCATGAAAAAAATATTCAACTCCGTCCCGATTTTTTCTACTTTTGTGTGTGCATCTCGTCAGATTTTCAAACATAATTACAGCAGTGTCTGCAAAAGTGATGTGTTTTCCAGGTGTTTTTCATTGTATTGTGTGCCAAATTATTCTGTCCAGTCCTATTACTACCTGCTCAGTAGTCTCCCTGAGACTAGCTAAGTTACTCTTCTCTGTTGGGAGACAGCAACTTTACTATTCTGCCAATGTTGCTGCAATCCCACATAGTTAAAAATAAATGTGATAGAACACCTAATTAGGGCTGGCCCGAATAGTCGTTTCTGGTCTCCGGATACTCGGGCCCTATTAAAGACGAATATCCGATTATTCGTTCCGCTCCGTAATGTCTGCGTTCGCCGTAGTGAACGAATATTCAGATATTCAGGTCCAGCCCTACACCTAATACTCACTTAAAATCAGGAACTACATCTAAATCAGCTTGGATAGTAGGTCTTATGAGTACCGACGCTACTAGTTTCTAATCCTCAATACTAAATCTAGCAGTGAGATGTTTAAGAATCAGCTGGAACAGCAGGGTACCTTCTGCATCCAAATGCGTCCCTTGCGGATAACATGCTTCAGCCTCTCCACACAGATGTTATGCAGCGGCAGGTAAAAAGCCAGCTCTGTCTGAGGGAGAATAATGGACAAGGCACATGTGTTCTTGTCCCCCTTCAGCTCACCATCGAAGATGAGGGAAACAATAATGACGCCCTTTTCTGCCAGGACAAAGAACTTCACATCCACAGCGCCACACTCTGCACTGCGCAGGATCTCCCCATTAAGCGTATGATTAGCCAGAAATGTGACTTCTCCATCACTGAGCAACATCAGCTGGTCACCCTTTGGTGTCCAGATGTGGCGCACTCGTGGACCCAGGATGTTGTCCCAGTAGGCGAAGGTGGCAGCCAGCAGCGGGCATTCTCCCTCTACCGCTACCTCAGACTTCGCCACGGCAGGCGACTGGGGTGGACAGCCAGAAGACATTGCAACTGGAGAAGTCTTCTCAAAAGTGAATTGCAATAAACCTACATCAAAAATACAGAAAAAAAATGTTGTGTTCATAACACTAGTACTCAAGTAAACCACATTTTTCATATGGACATTGCAGTTGCCAAGCTCTGCTTTAGTTTATTAATCCTGTGTAATAGATTTAAAACCTGTGATGGAGATCTGATCCATAAAATATCATCAGAAGTGTGATTGTTACAAAGATTTGTTTAACACTTGACAACAGCTTTAAATCAGGATGAGGTGTTCTGCAAAACATACAATGTGTGATTAATAAATATTAGGACTGCGCCTACATTGGACCCACAGCGTCATGCCTGAACCAAGTAGTATACATGGATCAATGGGCAAAGTGAAACAATTTCTAAGAGTTTCAATTTGCACCAATACAACTGAATTACAATATTAGGCTCATTATTTAATAATGAATGAAGTTTGCAAATTACATTGATTCAAGTTGCAATTTCTATTTGAAATAAATTAAGTGCTCAGTCCTATCATAGATTACCAGAAATAAAATAAATGATTTCATTTCCACTAAAAAAGCCTCTAAGAGGAAATGAAAGTGATTTGTTCCCGATAATGATCAAGTCAGCTGATACTGATTTAAACCGTCCAAAGGCAACTTCTCTTTCTCTGGCAAATATGGAGCCTAACAAACAGAAAGAAAAAAAAACGGACATTTTTTTGTAAGGACGAAGGTTTCCCCAAACTCGACTGAAAAGAAGGAGTAGTTTAATCTTAAACTGTTTTTTAGCATAACATTAATCTGTGACAGGATAACTCTAAACACTTGTTAGTCTTGACAGTTTTCTGTAGAATTCGGTAGTCCTATTTAATACTTATACCTTATTTCAAGGAAATTCACTTCCACTGATTCGTGTTGTCTCATGCCCACTCACCAACCTGCAGCTACGACCAACGTTACATGACTGTAACTGGTAATAGGCGAATTAGACACATACCGTCATGTAAAACGCTGAAACACTGTTTCAATTTCGAGTTGACTTATCATAACAATTCCGAATTTACCAGGAACTCTTGTTTATATAAGGTTAGAGGCTGTTGTGTTGTCAGGTGAAGGTTTACATCGGTAGCAAGCAACGCAATCCAATGCTCACAGTAACACTATTAAGAACCGCTCGTAAACAGATTTACACTTTATGAACGTCACCCAAATTTAGGCAGGGAGCTAACACATGTGAACACATGTAGCTTGATGCTATAGAGTAAATAAACGAAGTGCCATTAGTGTAAAATCACTTATAAACTAACTAAGGCTAGCCCGCTAACTAGCTAAACACACTAACAAAGCAAAGGAATGACATTGTTACGACTTACTTGTCCGCTCTTTTGGAGCTACACCGCTATGTTTCTACAGGAGACAGGTTAAATATTAAGGAAAAGTGGTCATAGCCGGCTTGTCTGTTGCCGCCATAACCTACAGGTTAATAGTCATTAGCCAGCTGTAATTTTGTTGCACTTCTGTTGTGCTCTTCATCACACTTCCTCGTCCGTCAAATTACGTCAATGGGCAGCAGAGGAGAACAGGGACCTCTAGTGCTCCACGAAGGCACGACAGTGAAGACAGAGTCAATGATGTCATTTCTACTCCAAGGGGCCACCTGCAGAAAATTAGTTATTTGAATTCATTTGCATCGAGCCTGATCATGCAAATTGATGCACATCTGCAGGTAACACACATCGTATGTGCCCTCTAATTTCATCTTCTGGAGACAATAAATTAATGGCACACCCTTTCACTCCCAGCATTTTTATTCCCAGCCCCACCTTCTGTTGTACTTCTCTAAATTGCACCATATCTCCCAAGGGTGACTGGTAGCCGACGTCCAACAGGAGAGCTTCACCTGCACCAACAGGCATTAATTGTGCTATTTATCTTCCTTAAGGATGCATTTGACATTTTCAGATTTTTTTTCCTCATTGCTGCTCCTTCACCTTAAGAAAAGGCTCATCCATTGTAGGAATTTCCCACCTTGACGCATGCATTGAAGTGATCTCACCAATAAAAGCAGTAGGTGAAGTATCCAGTTAGTCCTTTTCTATGAAAGGAAGGGGCCGACTGGTTGATTTACTGTAAGACTAAAAATACCTTCTCAGTGTTTGCTACCTTGTACTGTATACACACTAATTCACAATATTTTTCCTAATGGTCTCAGCAAGACAGTAATGGGATGGCTGACGCAGTTGTTCTAAATGGCTCATCTGCAATTTAGACCCTGAATTGCTTCTGCAAACAGTCTGCCCTAATTATGTAACACAATTACACTGAGAGCTGAAAGTGTTATACTCAGTTTTACCGCCACCTAATCACAGTTTTGGTGTCATCCTGGCTCAGCCCTTGTAATAGATTCTATACATCGGACCGCAGGTGGTGTCTATTCTGCTCACTCTGTATTCGGCTACTATTTTCAATTTCTTGAAATGGAGGTCTTTTGTGCCCTCTTGCAATCTCGGACTGCAAATCTCACAGAGTAAACTAGTAATAGACAGGCTACAAATACCAAGCAGCTATCTTCTATAGGCTCTCCGAGTATCTGAACCTAATCTTTTCATAAACCTCCCCTACATTGTACTGCATCTTCTCTTTGCACAGTGAACTCCCCGAAGTAAACAGTCTGATGAGTGTTGGGCCACAATAGATCGATGGATCTGTGGATCCTTGCTGGTTCATGTCTACCTCACAATTATTAGGTTCTGTTATTGCTCTAATTTGTCAGTAGCCCCTCTGCACATTGCAGAGTTATTCTGTACCAATCTGTTCCCTTGAAAACCAAACTGCTGTCTCTGCTCATGTTTACAGTAAAAATTTCCAGAAATGTAATCATGATGTTGTCACAGTAACAAAAACATTTTGGGAAGTGTCTATAACAACATGTAACAAGATGCTGCATGATATTTAGAGTGCTTTGGGTTGTCAGGCTGCTGGTGGTAGCCACATATTTCTGAGTGGCATCAAATTCATCTTAAAGTGTTAGTCCCAATTCAATCATGAAACACATTTCAGTGTAGAGTCCACAGAAAACATACAGAACTGTCAAAATGGCACAAAAACCCAATGTTCACTTGATGCAAAGACACATTTTTTATGTTGGTTTTTACTTGGATTCATTAAGCTGACATAGCCGAATTTTTTTTTTCAAACTCATTTAGCATGTATTTAAAAACAAATCTATTTTTTTACGCAGTTGTTACCCTCATTCTCTCCCAATAATTTGGATAATTTATGCTCACTTTACAAACAAAAACATTATTCCAAGTTTTATGTTGACTACAAAAACATTTTAGTGTCTAATTATTTTCTAGTACATTTAATTTAATAATCATTAGTGGACTAAAACCAACTGATTATGTCAGTCCTGTGGCTGCAGGCTCTGAGTAGTGCCCCTCCTTCCCCCCGCCTTCGTGTTTCCTTTTTAGGTGTGCTTGGCACAGAGGCTGTGCCAGCAGGTGACGGCTATCTGTAATCAACAATCAGCAGAATTGCGAGCAGGAGGATCGGAGCAATCAAGATTCTACCTCACTACAATATACACTGCTCAAAAAAATTAAAGGAAGACTTTTTAATCGAAGTATTGCATCAAATCAGTGAAACATGTGGGATACTGATCTGGTCAAGTAAGTAACTGAGGGGCTTTTTAGTCAGTTTCAGCTGCTTTGGTGTTCATAAAATTAACAACAGGTGCACTAGAGGGGTAACAATGAGACAACCCCCAAAACAGGAATGAGTTTACAGGTGAAGGCCACTGACATTTTTTCCTTCCTAATATTGTCTGACTGTTTTTCACTAGTTTTGCATTTGGCTAGGGTAAATGTCACTTCTGGTAGCATGAGGCGATACCTGGACCCTACAGAGGTTCAACAGACAGTCCAACTCCTCCAGGATGGCACATCAATGCGTGCCATTGCCAGAAGGTTTGCTGTGTCTCCCAGCACATTCTCAGGCGCATGGAGAAGATTCCAGGAGACAGGCAGTTAGTCTGGGAGAGCTTGACAGGGCTGTCGAAGGTCCTCAACCAATCAGCAGGACAGGTATCTGCTCCTTTGTGCAAGGAGGAAAAGGATGAGCACTGCAATAGCTCTACAAAATGACCTCCAGCAGACCACTGGTGTGAATGTCTCTGATCAAACAATTGGAAAGAGATGTAATGAGAGTGGTCTGAGGGCCCAGCATCCTCTAGTGCCCGCTGTTCTCGCTGACTGGCACCGTGGAGCTCGGCTGGCAACAGGAATTTGCAAGTCCACCACTGGTGCCCTGTGCTTTTCACAGATGAGAGCAGGTTCACCCTGAGCGCATGTGACAGGCATGAAAGGGTCTGGAGAAGCCGTGGAGAATGTTATGCTGCCTGTAACATTGTTCAGCATGACTGGTTTGGTGGTGGGTCAGTGATGGTGTGGGGAGGCATATCCAGACAGGCTGGACAGTGGCATTCTGACTGCCATTAGGTATCAGGATGAAATCATTTGACCCATTGTCAGACCCTACATTGGTGCAGTGGTCCTGGATTCCTTCTGGTGCACGACAATACCCAGTCTTATGTGATAAGAGAACTTATGCAGTTCCTGGAGGATGAAGGAACTGATACCATTAGCTGGCCCCCATGCTCACCTGACCTGAATCCAATAGAACACCTTTGGAACATTATGTTTTGTTCCATCCGACACCATCAGGTTGCTCCTCAGACTGTCCAGGAGCTCAGCGATGTCCTGGTCCAGTTCTGGGAGGAGATACCCCAGGACACAATCTGTCGTCTCATTCAGAGCTTGTCCCGGCATCGTCAGGCTGCATACAAGCACATGGAAGCCATACAAACTACTGAATACCATTTTGAGTTGCTGCCAAGGAATTTCAGCAAGATGGACTAGCCTGCCACATCAGTTTTCACTTTGATTTTGGGGTGTCTTGAATTTAACCCTCCTGGGAGGTTGATAATTTTCATTCCCATCAAACAATGTGGCACTTTTCATTCCTAACACATTATCCAGTCCATATCAATGCTAATATCCAGTTTGTTTTTTCCCCGTATTGAAATATGATGTATCTTCAAAGTGTTCCTTTAATTTTTTTGAGCAGTGTATAATCTCCAAATGGGCGCAATTGCAGACGTGGATAGCGTCACTTACCTTGGAAGCCAGGTGAACACAGCCAGTGGAACTGAAGAAGACATAGCAGCACAAATTGGCAAGGCAAGAACAGCATTCCATCTCCTGAAGAGAGTGTGGCGATGAAGAGAGATTTGTGAAAACACCAATCTGCGAATCTTCAAATCAAATGTCAAGTCTGTGCTCATGTATGGCTCTGAAACCTGGAAGACAACGGTGGCTCTAGACAGAAAAATCCAGTCCTTTGTAAATAATTGTCTCTGCAAGATCCTATGCATCTGGTGGCCCAACACAATTTCAAACAAGGGCCTCTGGGAAAGGACACGGTAGCTGGCAGCCCCTGTTGAAGTGCGAAAGAAGAAGTGGAGATGGATCAGCCATACCCTTCGAAAAGAGGAGACCAGTATCCCACCAGGCAAGAGAAAAGAGGCCATCCGCAAAACACCTGGCGATGGTCTTGGGAAGAAGAGATGAAGGCAGCAGGACTGACCTGGCATTCCATTCTCCGCAGAGCGATGGACAGAGACAAGTGGAGGGACCTTGTGAGCAACCTATGCACCAAATGGAGCAATAAGGCAAAATAATAAATACAATATAACCAGACGCCACTCAAAGCTGAACTGTGAATGAAACTAGTCAGTCTTTGACTCATTCAATTATGCCTCTGTTTTCTGAAGAGCTTTAGTAACCTGTATTTCTGTTTGACCCTAGTCTGGATTGCCACCTGCTTGTGCCCAACCGTTCCTGCTTCCTGGACATCACCACTCGCTATTCCCTGCTCACAGCCCAGCCTTCCTTCCAGTACAGTCACCTGGTTCATCCACCTCACCCTCCGCCATCTCTGATGATTTCCCTCACCTGCTGCTGCAGCCTCCGACCACCAGCCCCACGCCAAGCCCACTCCTCGAAGTGATTTTCCCTGGCTCGCCAGACTCCCCTGTACTCTTGTTGTCAGCTAAGTCTCAGTCCATACATTTCCAGACTAGTAGAAATTCTTGTATTATAGCTTTGTAAGATAGTACTGTTCGAGTTATCCTTCGTGCTTCCTTTCTTGTTTGTGCCTGGTACGCCATCCTAGCTCGTACTTTGTATCGAGATATTGTAGTAGCCCTAGTATTCTGCAGATTGTTTGTCTGAGTTTCTCTATGAATGTAGTCACTCCTGTTTCCTTGCATAACTTGTTTTTTGGTTACCACAGTAGTATTCTGTATATCCTTGATTATTTTCTTCGCGTTCCTACCCAGATCTTACCTGCAGTGGGTTAGTTATCTTGTTCTGAAGTATTCTTTGTAGTCTGTGTCGTGGTTTCTCTTAGACATCGAGGATGTGCAGATGTTGAAGAAAACGTCTGACACTGTTGCTTTTATGATATAATTTTATTATAAAGAAGACAGCATCTGATCAGGCGCCATAGTCACCTGATGTAGAGTTTCAGAAAGCCAATACGAATATCCCACAGAACAAAGAAGTCAGGTTGCTTTTATGGGTTCTGGTCAAGTGTGTGGTCATAAAATATGGCTCTGTTGCATACCATTTAAGGAAGCAGGGAGCATTTTCAACCAACCACCCTAGACTCTTAGGTAAAAGCAAGACCACCCTCAAATGGAGCTCCTCGGCTCTGTTTTGAAAAGGGCCACATCCATCACCAGCTAGACAGTGGACCCCAAGTCAATGTTGCATCAAATTTCTCGGACTGAAAAGCACATAGTAACACCTGTTCAGGTTCCCTTTGTGGTAAACAGCTGGTATCAGATAATACATCTGTCAGCCTCTAGAGCAGTGGTTGGTGACTGGCGGCCCGCGGGCCAAAACTGGCCCGTCAGGAATAACATCTGGTCCGCCAGATGATTTTGAAAATTTGATTTGGCATGGAGCCAAGCCAGTCCGTCACCACAACACAAAACTCGCGTGGCCGGCTGCTGCCGGGCATTTCCGCGTTTGCACTACTGGTCGGACACGGTTGTACCAGCCAGATTTCACTGAGCAACAGTGTGTGCAAAACATGTGTGTGTCTCGGGAGTCATTTTTAATACATCTGTGTCCCAAGCAGCGGCGATCAGCTGTAGAAGCTCCGCTGCTTGCAGTATCGCCAACCCCCCCCACCCCCCGCCGCTCGCGGAATCGGAGCGCACCTGCCCGCAGGTTGGCCCGCTGTTCGATTGTTTACAAACATTTTGGCCCAAAGCCACATCTACTTGCCGACCCCTGCTCTAGAGGCTCTATTGAGTAATCTGTGTTTTTTTACACCTGTAATCAGGTTCTTCCACTGATTGTAGTTTTCTGGGTATGTTTTGTAGTTATTGTAAATATTAGCCTTGTAAAATAAACTGCTGATTGTTGCATCTGTTCGTTTCCATCTTATTCCTGAGCTTAACAGAATCTATAACAGTTTATTTCATTTTGTAATCACACAAGGCCTTAAGTTATTTCCAGCCATATGAGGATCATACGACACAGTAAATTTGTGGTTTTGTTTTTTTGAGGTGGATTAAACTGAAAGTTTTGTTTCCAAGCTGTTCCAACAAACTTAAGTAGGTGCTTTTTAGGCACTGTCCCCAAAACTACAATTCCTTAAATGAACGCTTGAGGCCAGCTCTAAAATTGAGTCAATCCTCATAGGATGAATTGAGGTGACTTTTCCTAAGATAAATCCTTTATTTCTCCCCACACCAGGGGAAATTCACATTGTTACAGCAGCTTATGTAGCAATAAACGTAGTAATAGAAATAAAATAATAAAAGTAGTAGTAATATTAACATGTGCAGGGATGAGAAATGAGGATGAAATAGTACAGTATTGATACACTGTAGCCAATGCAATATAAAGTGGCTTCAAAAAAGTTTAAAAAGTGCAAAGATATAGCAGTGCAAGAATGTCCGTGCAAATTTTATGGTTTGTGGTGATATGAGTCCAGTTTATGTTAGCATCAGCCGGTGATGCTGATACTCTAACAGCAGCTGGGATGAATGACCTACGATAGCGCTCCTTCTTGCAGGGTGGGTGTCTCAGTCTGCTGCTGAAGGAGCTGCTTAAAGACCCCACAGTGTCATGCAGTGGGTGAGAGGGATTGTCCATGATGGATGTGAGCTTTGCCAACATCCTCCTCTCACCCACCTCCTATGGAGTCCAGGGAACAGTCCAGGACAGAACCGGCCCTCCTGACCAGTCTGTTCAGTCTCTTTCAGTGCTTAGCAGACCACTGCATAGAAAATAGTAGATGGTACCACAGAGTCATAAAATGTCCGGAGCAGAGTCCTGCACACTCCAAAGTGACCTCAGACTTCTCAGGAGGTGGAGACAACTTTGGCCCTTCTATAACTCACCTGTTTAACTTGCGTAGACCCACCGAGGAAGATTTTTATGTTCGTAACAAAGTCTCATATCTTCGTTATTTACACTTACTAATGCCCCCATTTTCGATTCATGAATCATTTTGGTTTTGTAAATATTTGTATTTTATTAATTTTTTGTCGACTCGTCTAGAATTTCCTGTGAGAGACGGAGCGATTAACAGCAAATACGGTGCGCGTGCGCTGACGGAGCGTAGCAGAGTGGAACTAGTTGTTTTTAGCAGTAGCAGAGCAGAGAGTTGGTTGAGAAGACGGCACACATGGAGCGCAAAAGGAAGCGAACGGAGCAAAGTCTGCAAGCAAAAAGGTTGTCAGATCAACAACGAAACAAAAGAAAAGTTCATCTTGGACAGGCGTGAGCTGCTTGCAAGTGTGAAAGTAACAATACTGGCTTACATTTGTATAGCCTTTTTCAAGGTTATCTGCAGGCTCTATCCTGCAGATAAGCTTTGAAAACACGGAGGGCTGACAAATATGGCATTAGCCAGCCCATTACAGATAACGTAACCTAAGTAATTTCTGACTTTCCTCTGTATGCTTGTCCAAATAAGAAGCTTGCTCGTAAGTTACTCACAAACGCAACACAAAACAGAGGCTAAGTGCATTAAATTTCATAGATAAATGTATGAAATATGCAAAATTCCAGACAATATAGACTGTCAAAACGTTATTAGTGTATAACCTCTTTGTCAGATATACGTTACCTCGTTGGTGGCCATTGTTCAACAATGATTTCAACTCCGCCGGCTTTCCTGAGGCTCGCTCGCTCGTTTACGACGGTTTGCGACAGTTCACGCCGAGGCTCACGGGAATTGTAGCGTTGCTTCGGCAACGCTACATTTCCGCTAAAATCTTCCTCGGTGGGTTTTAAAGTTATGCATAATGAAAAGTGTGGCTGCCTTAAGTGACAGATGGGAACTGTGTAGTCTGCATCTGTTGAAGTGATGGCATTCTGTCATTTAGAGATAGGTCACTTTTACGTTAATATTTCTCACCACATCATTCAGACATACCCATGATGTAGAGAGCTGTAGTTTGCCATATACTTGAGATTACATGTGCATGCTGTAATCTTGTGCACATCTATATTAATGCGACTGAAGGCACTTCACCAAAGTGATAGACATGTTACATGGTCAAACTAACTAACACTGTTATGGTGATAATGGAACAGTGACTAAGGTGCTCATTCAGACATGAATCCACTCAATGGAAAAGAGTTCACGTTTGTATGGGCTTTTGAGTAACAGAGTAGGAATTTACCTTGTTCTCTCATCAAAATAAGTGTTTTTCTCAAAATGCCAAAGTATTCTATGTTGATTTTGTCGTTTTCTTATTAGATTAGCAATTTTTGCCAACAAAGTTGGTAAGGTTGAGATTTTTTACCTTGCTGACATGTTTCGGCTATGTCTGCAGTCTTCCTCAGAGTGTCATCTGACGTGTGATGACATATCCTTTTTATCAGGTGTCACGCCATCCACTGTCCAATAGTCTCTGGAGGAGGGAGTCCCAGGTGTGTGAGAGGGTGTAGGCCAGCTCGTCCCGGTTCATGTAATTATTGGCTCGCTTTCTGATCTACCTCTCTACCTCTTCTGTCCCTTTCAATCCGCCCGACGAGCAGGCAGATGGGTCCCTCCACATAAGGAGCCGGGTTCTGCTCAAGGTTTCTTCCCTGTAAAAAGGGTGTTTTCCTTGCCACTGTCGCCTTTGGGCTTGATCTGGGGGTCAGGCATATGGGTTCTGTAAAGCGTCTTGAGACAATTTGACTGTAATTGGCACTATATAAATAAAATTGAATTGATCTCAGTGGCCTCTTTTATCCACCTCTTGTTCTTGTTGGTCTGCAGTTACAATTTTGCCCTTGCCCCAGTCCATATTGTGGTTATTTCTCTTGCAGTGGTCTGTGATGGCTGAATCTTCTGTAACCTTTTGATAAATATTACCAGCATAAGAACATGTGGTTATATTGTGACTATACAGTTGTCTAGCTGAACTAAATTTGACGCTTGTTCTAAATAATGCAGAATATTGTTAGCGCATTCCAGCTCTCTCCATCATATCCTTCTGCATTTCCTTCCTCTATCATTTCCCAGTATTTACATTATTCTTTTGTTATCTTGAGGAAGCCTTTCCCCAACACTTTCTGAATCCTGTCAGCATTTGCTCTGTTGCCAGCCCTTTGCTCTGTGTTTTTGAGACGTATGAACAACACTCACAGACCTCTTTTCTACACCAACAGTAAACCCAGACAATGTGTGGATGGTCAGCCAGCTACTCCGCTGAATAAAGGAAAGTTGGCTCTACTGAAGTTTTCAAGGTCACTGACCGTCAACAACCATTCCAAATTGTGTACCCCGTGGCTGCCCTACTGATGTGATTGCACTCTGTGAGTAGCTCTGCAACTGTGCTACAGCAACAGAGACTGATTACAACAAAAGCGTTTGAATTCATTGTATTTCTCAGACACAAGAAAAACATTCTCAATAATTACTTATACAAATTTTGTAGGACTATGTAAAGTTAATGCAGAATGTTTTATTTAGTCTCTACATGGTCTTCAAGTCTGAATAAGACCCTGTGAGGTCAAAAGGTGTCTTCATTTTAAAACATAATTATGCCCAATTAACAGCATTTTAATATAGGGTGATATCAGGTAAATTGGGCCATCAGGTAAAATGGGCCATTTAAGCTTTGGATGTCCTAGCCCCTCTGATTTTTAGAGCCAATGACAGCAAATGGTCTCAAATGTTTGCCACAACTGTACTCAACATGAAACAACAGATTTTATTGGTCTGTGGTTGTTTTTGTGAGCAGAGATAAGATTCAAATCCACACTGCACCGGAAAACTGCGCGGAGAGTGGACTGGCATAAGAATTTCTGATAAAAATTATAAGGATGATAAGTCAATTAAAGAAACATGTATATTTAAAATTTTTGATGTATAATATCTGTCTTGATGACACCTATCAGAAATAATGCTTAAAGTTTGGTATTTGGACTTTTTTTTTCAAAGATTGACGTTTTTGTTAGTGGCCCAATTTAGCTGAACCTATTCAGGTAAGTTGGGCCCCCTGGTTTCAGCTAAAATGGGCCACCCTTTTTGTCAGTCACACATGCACACATGTACACATTTGAAGGGACTGGAGTAGGCATTTATGTGAAAAGGATGCATCTGCCTAAAAACAATGATGATCAGTGTTTTTAGTAACAATCCACTGACTTTATTTGCAGTGAGTATGGCAAACAAGAAGCAAGTGAGAGGAAAAGAGAAAGGGACTGAGAGATGGAGGAAGAAAGGAGACAAGCAGAGGAGACAGAAAGTGAGAGAACAGTTGAGGATAGATGAAGAGAGGAGGAACAAGGACCAGAGAGGAAAAGAGACGACCCAAAGGCAACAGAGGAATGGATCAAGTGTCGAGTGTTCAATCTGGTGCCATGAGAGCTGTGGCAAAGAGAACGGCATCTATGATGATGACGGCTTCACCGGTCAGGACTGTATTTAAATTTGTGGTTTAAGTAGCCTAGGCCATGACATATGTACCTACCCAAGCACACACACATTTTAAAATTTTGACTATTTAGATATTACTGAGGTTCAGTGTATGCATTCATCCCATTTGTAGGCCTAGTCGGTTGCAGTTGTTTTTTTAAATCATTATTTATGTGTTTTTACCCAAGTTCACAGTGCCATGTGGATTCAATACATTTGCCATGAGCAGATCAGTTAATCATTTAAAATGTAAAGAATTGTCCTGATATTATTAAATTGTTCTTACACAGTATGTTGCCATAGTGACAGTTTTTTTACAATAAAAATTGATGACTATCCCTTTGCAGTTGGACTGGCCCAACTTACCTGATAAGCGTCCCATTTTACCTGATCAGCTGGCCCATTTTACCTGAACTTTGCTTGTGTAAAAAAATTGGCACAGCTGACCTATCAAGACCTGTAGGAACTAAACAATCCTATTTGCTCGATAATTTCAATGCAAAATTAAAAGAAAACAAACATTACTAGCCATAAAACCACATGTTAATAGAATACATTGTTTTTTGTTAGTGCTACAAGCGATTTACCAAAAAGTGGCCCATTTTAGCTGATATCACTCTACTTTATCTCTGAAACTTGCTTTACATAAATGTGCCTCAAGATCTTTTCCCTTCACATTATAAATCTTTTCATCTTCAAAAGCACTGCAAGGTTCTTGGACGTCAGTTCAGAAGAAAGTGAGCAAGCAACTGGCTTTTTGTATCACTTCCAAATTCTCTCAAAGTTTATATTATTGCCACTGGCCAGCCACCTACTGAGTGTTGGTATAACGATGGCAAAATTACATTACATCGATCAGATTTACCTTTCTAGGTACTTGTGGGCACAAACCACCCAGTGATTGTTACCCACATGAGGACAAAGGCTTTGATGTATGTAATAGGATGGCTTCATTCTGTAAACACAGAAATGGCAGCTTTTCAGGCAATGGCTTCTCTCTACTGACTCCTTCTACAGCTACAGCTTCTTCTTGTACTGATGGACAAGTGGTTGAACAAATCTAAACATACTGGACCATGTAACAACAGCTCACAACAACAACTCTAACAGTAAAATACTCTAACGTTTTTACACTGCCTCCTCAGGAGAAGCTAATGCTATTAGCATTTATGCCAGCGGCAGCTCGTGGCAACCTCCAACGATGTGCAGAACAAGCACAAAGCACAAACTAGATGAACAAAACACCAACGTGCACTTACAAAAAACTCTTATAATGTGTTCTGTATACTGCTTGTGCACTTAACCCACCTGTAAACACAGAAATCACAGCTTTTCAGGCAATGGCTTCTCTCTACTGCAAGAGAGAAGCTGTGTAGAACAGTGTTGCCAACTCCTCAGTAAGGAAAGTAGCTGTTGGCTGTCTTAAAAGTCGCTAGAAGTCGCTAAATGACGTCATCGCATAATTTGCATATTTCCCAGTTTGCATGTAATTGTAATCAATGTTGTAGGAGAGAGGAATAACGTTGTGGAAGAGACCAAAAAGTGAGTATAAAACACCCAAAATATGTTTTTGTGCTAGAGGCTAAATGCTGTGGTTTATTTTAGCGTGACAGTGAAGAAACATTTTCATTTATATCCCGCTCCGTAAGTCTGGATGGGATCTGTAGTGACTTTGCGCATGCACGATGCAACTGTCGTCTGGCCGCAGAGTGACGTGGGTCTCTTCTAATCAGACACTGGGACTGCTGTGGGGTTACTGGACTGACAGCCTGTGCTTTGGGATGGGGAGGAGCTCACAGCAGCACCTGCTGCTCGTTGAAAACAGTGACTGCGTTTATATGCCATCAATATTTGGGTTAAGGTCAATATTCCGGTTTCTGAAACATTTGGAATAACCCGTTTACATGTCTAAACAGACAGAGTTACTCCTGTGGTGTGACGCTGTGGTGCCGCGTGTGGGTTTCGCCATGTCTGTTTACCTCTCCTTGTGTATTTCCGGTGGGTCACGCAGCAGACGCGGCATACAAGTAGTTGCCATACTCAAAAGACCAAGATTCCTTTCAGATGAAACATGCGCAGAACGCAAACTAATTCTTTCTATGGGGATATTCCGATGTGCGTTTATATGGCGAGATATTCGGGTTAGAACAGGAGTAACCCAGGGGTCTTATTCGAGTTTTTAAAAACCGGAATATGAGCATATTCTGGTTTCTGCGGGTGTTTACATGGCCGTACGCAACCGGGTTATTGCTAATATTCCGGTTAAGAAAGGATTTTTGACTGCATGTAAACGTAGCCAGTAACTGCAGAATGATCCAAGTTTTCCTGTCAGAGTCTCCAAAACGGCAGAAAAAGTCGCTAGATTTGTCGCTAGTCGTTTTTGACCAAAAAAAGTTGCTAGGATGCTTTGAAAAGTCGCTAGATTTAGCGAGAAAGTCGCTAAGTTGGCAACACTGGTGTAGAAACACAGCTTCTTCTTGAACTGAGCTGTTTTTGGGAAGTCAGCCTTTCTCATGCGCTGCTACTGCCATCTTCTGGTGTAAATTTGTATAGCACCAGCAACAACTTAACTATTACAGGTTAGTAAGTGCCACACAGTATAAACAATAAAAATATACATCAAAACATTGATAAAATGAAAAGTTATTGGAGGTGTCTTCATTTTACCATCAAATAGTCCTGGGTACCACATGATGCAATCAGACTCTGACTACCTACAGTGAAAACAGACCCAACCAGTAACCAACTTACTGGCACTGTTAGCATTCTGTAATAGTATTACTTTGCACCTTACAGTTTTTCTTGCACCAGGACAAAAGTTTGGGCAATCCTGTTTGCTGCCCACAATAAACAGTATTTCCTGTCTTCCCAGAGGCTTAAACTCCAGTGTCGAATTCACACTTTTGGATCTTCATCATTACACTTAGTATGCTGATGTACAACAAGAACTTTCTACCCATTCAAATTCTCAACAGAATTCAGGTCTAGATTCCAGGTTGGGTCACTCCAAAATGTTGGAATCTGCTCATTGTTTCTTAACCATGTTGGCTGTATGTTTTGGATCATTGTCTTGTTGGAATTTTCAATGTTGCAAAAGCCTAGTTTTTCTGCAAACTGTCTCATGTTTTCCTCCAGAATTTTAATATTTTATCTTTTCTCATGATTTTGCTTTCTTTGACAAAGTTACCTCTCTGAAAAACACCTCCAATAGTATTACATTCCAAAATGCTTGACTGTGGGAATGGTGTTCTGTCACGGGACGTGTGGGATTTTGAACCCAAGTGAGATCACGCAGAGGAAAGCAGGTCAGAAACAGAATTTATTCTTCAAAATAATAATGACAACAATGCCCAGCACTCGCTGGAATGGAATAAGAGTCAGGCTCCAAGGGGAGCAGCAGTCCAGGGGGCTCACGCCGGCCGATCGGGGCTGTCAGTGGGGAAAGGTCCAAGCCCTCTCTCGAAGAGGACCGCAGGGGTCCATGTACTCACTCCGGAGGACGGCTGGGGGAAACACAGGCTGCTCCGGCAGCTGCAGGGTCTGCACATCCCAATGTCTCTCAGTGAAGGAGGCAGTACAATCCCACATCCCCTGCCATGTGAAACTGGTCTTTATAGCGGCTGATTGTATGCTGCAGGTATGAGGCTCTTGCAGCTGCACCTAATCCACTGATCAGCAGCTGCAGAGAGCCTCACAGACCGGAGACAGACTGGCAGGGGAGCGGATGACTGGAAGGGGGCGGGGCTTGACCAGACCTGTAACATGTTCTTGTGGTTTAATGCTTCTCCTTCCTTCCTTCCAGTAGTCAAAAGCAACATTGTTGTGTCTAAACAACTCCATTTTCATCTCATCTGACCACATAACTGGTGACCAAAAATGCTCTTCTTTGTCCAAGTGAGTCTTGGTGTGGCTGACTTGGAGAAACGGAGTTCTCCTTGGTCAGTATCCACAGAGACCAGCCCTGTTCATTGTTTGTTGGAATCAGATGCTGACATTAGAACTGTTTAGACTCATCAGGAAGGTCTCAGTGGTGATCTTTAGATTCTTCTTGGTCTCTCGCACTACTATTCTTGCCAACAAAGGGACTGTGTTTGGCTTCTCTACCACACCCTTTAAGATTTTTTACAGCATGGACCGCCCTGTAGTTTTTAATGATGGCGGTGGCACTTGAAAACACTTTGATTTGACTATTTGGAATTTTACCACTCTGTGAGCATCCACAGAGTACAACTATCTCTCAGTCATGGACTGTAATATCAAGTTTATTAAGTTTGCAATTGACTAGTATCTTACCAGAGAACTACTGCATCAGCTGTTCCCAATTTATAGTGTAATTGAAGCTTAGGAACATTGTAGAAATTACCAGAATCAGTTCAAATGTTATAGAAGCTTGTAGTTTTTTTTTTTTGTTTGTTTTGTTTTTTACATCTGTTGTTCCCTGTTTATGCCATTGGTTGATGCTACGGTACGGGTCCGTATCTGTAGACACTACCTATGCCATTTCCAGTCAAAAGAAACCTACTGGTCAAAATGAAATTCACAACATGTCAAAAACCTTTTCATTAATATAGGATTCTGTCATATTAAGCACTTCTTATCAGGTTGATAAAAATTGTGGTGACTGGGTCATACTAGTACTACTACTACTGCAACTACGACTGCTATTAATACCAATTATTATTATTATTTTTATTATTATTGTTAGAAGAATTATGTTTAGAATACTTATAATACTTATGTTACAAGAAATATACTTAGGAGACTTAAAATAGAATATTTGCTTTTAGATTATCATTAATTTATCATTGAGTGACTGTGATGACTGTGAAATGTATGTGCCTTTTTAATTGTGACTCTGCATGTACATTAACCATGATTTAATGTGTGTTTTATCGCAGAAACATGTAAACACAGCACATACCGAGGGGCGACCAGAACTAGGCCTTCGAGGTGATCAAGATAACAAGAAAGCAGACACAAATACCACACGTCTGCCCATGAAGGTCTTTTCTGTTAAATGTCTCACTGTTTGTGAAAAAGGTTTTTTCCATTGTTACCGCACGCTGAATGCATGGTACCACCCTCTGTGCTACATGACTGTCTGAAGCAAATAAAAAGACGCAGGGAAGACACAGGCTCTTGGAGTTTGGACGGCTATTGCAGCAGTGCGTACAGCCGGTCTATCTCCCCTTGCGGCAAGTAAAATACGAGAGCTCGAGTACTGTCTCTTCTTCCTTGTGCTGTGTCTGTGTTTTTCAGGTTTTGAACCTAGCAATTATTGATATGGAACTTTTCAGAATCAATCCATCCATCCATCCATCCATCCATCCTCTATACACTACTTTATCCATATGCCTCACAAAGGTAAGATTGCAGGATTTATTTCTGCAAAATTTTGGCTTCACTTTTTAAAACTGCACACTTTATGTATTCCCATCTAGTAGTCTTCTGGCTTTAGTTTTTACCATATGGACATTCTAATCAAACTCTAGCCAGAATAGCAAAAAAGCTGATTTTCCAACTCGCCAAACTAAATTCTGTTAACAAATCTGTTTTTGAAAGCTAATGCTGACAATTACTGGCACCAAAGTTCCTGATTGCCAAGATTTTGATATCATAATAAAATAAAATTTTATCATCTATTAGGTTTATATAGTTTCTTCAAGAAACCTCACAAATGTATGGAAGGCAACTAGTTGTGTGATCTATTGGTAAAGTGATACATCAGTGTTACCCTGCAGTTTTCACACCCACCTACTGTGTGTGTGTGTGTGTGTGAAAACTGCAAAACACTATCTTCTTCAACTTTTCAGCTTTTCTAATTTTGTGAAAAATGTGCCTTTGTCAATGTAGGCTGTAATTCCTTTGACAGTCGAAAGGCTTCATTTTAAATTTGCAAGTTTTCACTTTCATCCAAGCTCCTCATGCAACTTAGCAGACTACTTGCACATTAGCACTGTTGTCTTCAGCTGTCAATTTATCCATATGTGCCCTTATGAGTGGGAAGCAAATGTGTCCATTGATGCTTTTTTCCTATTCACAGCCTACTTTGATGAGTGTGAAAAAAAATATCACTGGTTCATTATCTAAACTTGTCAGAAAAAATATCACACATGAAACCTTCTATTACACAGTTTCACACAATATTAGCAGGAAAGTTGTGCAATTTGAGATGCCCTGACCTGTGTAACAATGATTCTGTGGCTGCAGTACAAATTACACAGCACAGAATATAGTGTATACTCATGTGACTGACCTGTTGCATTAACATATAGAGTTTTGATTATTATCAATTATAAAGTGAAGCTCAAATACATTACTCATCCTACTCACACATACAGTGTGCAACAGAAGTGTGCAATATGTTATAGTTTTGAACCTGTGGCCTGTGTCTAGAGTTATTATTGGACATTTGCAGTTTCTATGTTGGAATAGATTATGTATAAGACGTTACATAACAGCCACCTCTATGGATGAAGCCCAAGAAAAAAGGCCCTCGCATTCTCTTTACTGAAAGACTACAAAATGAAACTTTGCTAAAGAACACAGATAGAATCCTTATGAATGTTGCAGACACATTCTTTGGTCAGATGAGACCAAGATAACTTAGGTCAGCTCAGATGGGGTTCAGCCAGGGCTGTGCAGAGACCTGGGCAGGTGCTCAAAGTTAAAAGGGAGCACATGGAGCACAAATTTGAAACACGCCTTAAAATGTAACTGGCTGAATTGTAGCAGCCCATATTCATGAAGACTGTAATATGGAAGCAGTAATACAATGGTTAAGTCTCTGGACTACTGATCAAAAGGTCAGTGTTTCACACCTTGTTGTGGTCAGCATCAGGCGCTTCAACAATGCTGATGAATTATTATTTTGAAGTTGGATTTAGATCACCATTAGACACTGGACTGTTTAACTGTGGCTACTCTTCCTGGAGTCCATTTAAATTTCATACCTTTTCAAGACATACAGTGTCTCACAAAAATGAGTACACCCCTCACATTTCTGCAGATATTTAATTCTATCTTTTCATGGGACAACAATGAAGAAATGACACTTTGATACAATGTCAAGTACTCAGTCTGCAGCTTCTATAACAGTGTAAATTTACTGTCCCCTCAAAATAACTCAGCACACACCCTTTAATGTCTAAACCACTGGCAACAAAAGTGAGTACACCCCTAAGTGAAAATGTCCAAATTGGACCCAATTAGCCATTTTCTCTCCCTGTTGTCATGCAACTCGTTAGTGTTATAAGGTCTTCAGTGTGAATGGGGAGCAAGTGTATTAAATTTGGTGTTATCGCACTCATACTCTCATACTGGACACTGGAGGTTCAGCATGGCACCTTATGGCAAAGAACTCTCTGAGGATCTGAAAAAAAGAGTTGTTGCTCTATATAAAGATGGCCTAGGCTATAAGAAGATCGCCAGCATCCTGAAACTGAGCTGCAGCATGGTGGCCAAGACCATACAACAGTTTAACAGGACAGGTTCCACTCAGAACAGGCCTCACCATGATTGACCAAAAAAGTTGAGTGCACGTGCTCAGCGGAAAATAGACGCATGAGTGCTGCCAGCATTGCTGCAGAGGTTGAAATGGTGGGGGTGGGGGGTCAGCCTGTCAGTGCTCAGACCATATCCCACACACTGCATCACATTGGTCTGCATGGCTGTCGTCCTAGAAGGAAGCCTCTTCTAAAGATGATGCACAAGAAAACCCGCAAACACTTTGCTAAAGACAAGCAGATTAAAGGCATGGATTACTGGAACCATGTCCCGTGGTCTGATGAGACCAAGATAAATTTATTTGGTTCAGATGGTGTCAAGCATGTGTGGCGGCAACCAGGTGAGGAATACAAAGACAAGTGTGGCTTGCCTACAGTCAAGCATGGTGGTGGGAGTATCATGGTCTGGGGCTCTGGCACTGGGGTGCTACAGTTCATTGAGGGAACCATGAATGCCAACATGTACTGTGACATACTGAAGCAAAGCATGATCCCTCCCTTAGGAAACTGGGCTGCAGGGCAGTGTTCTAACATCACAACGACCCCAAACACACCTGAAAGATGGCCACTACCTTGCTAAAGAACCTGAGGATAAAGGTGATTGAGTGGCCAAGCATGTGCCTAGACCTAAACTCTATTGAGCATCTGTGGGGCATCCTCAAATGGAAGGTGGAGGTGCGTCAGGTCTCTAATGTCCACCAACTCTGTGATGCCATCATGGACGAGTGGAAGAGGATTCCAGTGGCAACCTGTGAAGCTCTGGTTAACTCCATGCCCAACAGGGTTAAAGCAGTGCTAGAAAATAATGGTGGCCACACAAAATATTGACACTTGGGCCCAATTTGGACATTTTCACTTAGAGGTGTACTCACTTTTGTTGCCAGCGGTTTAGACATTAATGGCTGTGTGTTGAGTTATTTTGAGGGGAGAGTAACTTTACACTGTTACACAAGCTGTGCACCGACTACTTGACATGGTATCAAAGTGTCATTTCTTCATTGTTGTCCCATGAAAAGATAGAATTAAATATTTGCAAAAAATTGAGGGGTGTACTCATTTTTGTGAGATACTGTACAGCTACGGATTTGCTCCATGGTGCTGATTCATAATCTGCCCTTCATTATTTGTAGTGCTAATAATAAAGTAAATTTAAAAAACAACAACAACAAAAAACAAAATCATGCAGAAATCATGCATTTAAATGTATTTGTGCTTTTATTCAGTTTGACTACCCACTTTGCTCAAGAAAGCAAAGGTATAAAAGTTCTATATTTTATATTTATGCATATGATATGTAATTTGTTGATATATACAAATGTTATAAACAAGTACTGATATCTTTAAATGAGAGGTTGAGAAAATCACAATTCAAATTCATTCTTCTAATTATTAATGTTATTGTTGTTGTATTTATACTGCAATAGTCCAAAATGATGTAAAAATGCATGTACATAGTTTTAGTGAATGCATGGTTCTGACGGTGAAGCACAGAGGTGAGAAAGTGATGACATGGAGCTGCACGAGTGCAAAAGGCGTTTTTTTTTCTTTGGAAATTTCTGTGAATATTCCAAAGTCCAGGCTGATAAGATGATTCCCAGTCTGCAGAAGCTTGGTGGAAGACAAATACTGCAGCACAATAGTAATCCAAAGAACACTTAACTACCCTTCTTTCGCCAAACATAAATGTCTCTACGGCCAGAGAGCTCTAGTTTGGTCTCATCTGAAGGACATGCTTCCGGTCTTCAGAATCTTTCTCCAGGTTGTCCTCAGCAGACTTTAGTCTGGCTTG
Organism: Acanthochromis polyacanthus; assembly: GCF_021347895.1. Taxonomy (NCBI): domain Eukaryota; kingdom Metazoa; phylum Chordata; class Actinopteri; family Pomacentridae; genus Acanthochromis; species Acanthochromis polyacanthus. The sequence goes on along the minus strand of NC_067113.1, from coordinate 12,777,110 downwards.
AAGGTGTCTCTTCTGTAGAAGTTGAGGGTTAGGGTTCAGTCCATGTCCATTTCTGTGCAGGGCTCTAGTGACCGTCTTCTTTGACGCTACAATTCCTGTTTTGGTGGTTGTTCTAGCATCTGTAGACACATCACTCACAGGTTTTCTTTCCAGAGTCTTTGAAATCTTTGGCTTCTTCCCTCTGCCAGACTTGTTCTGTACTGTGACTCCCTTTGAATTTCTTAATAAGACCTCTCACTCTACTTCTGGACACTTGGAAACGCTGTGATAACTTTGTAGACCCTTCTCCTGCTTTGTAGACATCAACAATTCTTTTTCTCTTTTCGTTTTTGGCGTGATGCTTTCTAAAGTAATAGCTCAAATCCTTAAGTTTTTATATTATGTGTAAAGTAGAGGACAACCCCCAGTTTAAACTTGATTGATTGACTGATTGATTACAAGCTGTGAGCATTACAAAGTTAAAGCACATGATTGCACAATGGCGGTTTGTGGTTTGGCTCGGTAAAAAGGTAAATTCTTAAGGGGGCTAATAATTTTGACCCTGGTTGTGTTTGGTTTTTGTTAAATAATTTTGTTTCTGTGTGCAAAATGAAATAATGTAAGCATCTAAAATAAAACTAGGATGTTTGGAAAAGCTGAAATAGAAATTTAACAGCAGTTGGGATATAAAAAAAAGCAAACTAAAATTTCATAGGGTGGCTAATAATTTTGTCATCGACTGTATTTGTTTATTTTTATACTTAAAAAAAACTATTGGAGTTGTTAATCACTAAAAATCTTTAAAAATGAAGAAAAAATAGTACAGGTCATATACTCATTTAGAAAATCATTGAAATTGTTCCTAAAGAAAGAGCTGGGGGGCAGTGGAAGACATGGTGTTTGAACTTGGAATGTGGTATGTCTCACAGTATTAAATAAGAACAATTGAAAACTACAACTTGGGAAAGTACGTTACCTGACTTGAATCTAACGGAGCTCTGTCGGGGTATTTCAAAGAGAAAGGTAAAGCAAAAATATTCCCTCCAACAAAGAGCAACTGAAAAAAAATATTCTCTGAAGAATAGCAAACATCTTTCCAGACGTGGTATCATCTAAGCTTAGGAGAACTGAGTCTGTCATAAAAAGTAAAGGTGGACATTTTGGCATACTGAAAAATTAAGAATTGAATCTCAGTAATAAAAGGTGTACTGACTTTTGAGTTCCTCCTTTGGAGCCTGTATGCTTATGATAGCAAATATGCTACACTTTAATTTTTTACATAGGAACAAATAACCTACTGTGAAACTTAGAAGTAGTGCAAACACTGTAAAGTGAAAAAGTTTAGAAAAATTTGACATTAAAAAGCAACTTGGCACAAGTAACTACTACAAACCTATGTTGTTTACTGTACATAGGATGACCTTGAAGCAAAATGAATCTGCTAAACAGAAGCATGTAAGCATTTTATTTATGAGAACTTTAGTATTAAGCTGACACTACTATTTAGTGCAGAACACTGTTGTGCCTGAGTACCTTCTCATTGAGCTGCTAGTGAGACTGTAATCTCTAAGTCTTGCTGAATTAATGTGTTTCTAAGCAAAATAGCAAAAAGCACAATGGTGGTAAACATGCACCATCTCTTTAACTGCAACCTGCTTTAAGATTTTCTTGTGAAAGCTTCAAATAGAAAATCAAGTTCATTATCATTTTAAATTCAAATAAATTACATCTCATTACAATCAACTTAGCTTTGAGGAAGAAATGTTAATTTTCTAGCCTTGATGAAGACAGTCTAGTGACGTAATGGCATTTCAGTAAGTCATTTCAAATGGATCTGTAATGTGTTTGGCACAGTAAATATCTCATGAATTGCTAATACAATTAATTGGGGGTTTTAAGTACAAAGAGGTAAATTGGATGACTGAGCAGTGATGTGTTCTAAAAGCTTTGAGGTTACAGAGTCTGCGGCTGTGCCCGTGTACCCATGGTTCACTTCATTAGCGTCAGTGTTTTTGCTCAGGGAGATGTGATTGAGAGCAGTGACAGCACAGCATCTCTATTCAGCTGACATTAGACAGACAGACGGGCTCCTGTTGCTGTCCAGACCGGCAGCCCGATGCCCACCGCCAGCATCCATTAGGATCGGTTTAACATCAGTCCTTTCCCCACTAACCTACATGGCCATGAGAAATGGAGCAAAACAAGCCTCAGAGCAGCCTCCAGGGTCCCCATGAATCCCATCTTTCCTCGTTCTGCCACCCAAACTCCACTCTCTTTGCGAAATAACCTCCTAGTTTCCTTTACACTTCCCAGGTGAGAGCTGAAAGGACCCCATAGTGGCTGAGTTGTATGTATTGCTGTGCAGGTCACAATGACAAACAAGATTACACAACATGAAACACTGACATGAATAGACACTGCAAATTGTGAGGAAGGAAGAACAACAATGATACAGATGAATCATCTGAGTATGATTACGAAGATCCAAACTCTGTCATGCTCCGTAATGGCTGATCCTGCCAATTCCAATTACTCCTCAATTTTTAAAAAGGGCAAAGTATGGATAGCTACTGGGCCATAATAAGCCTGATCCCTTTGTACGGTTTCAAAAGAGGCTCCAGGTTTGAAACAAGGCACAACAACATCATTCTGCGTTGCCATTCAAACGAAGGAACTTCAAAGAACCTCATTTTCTCTCGCCCAGCTGCACTGTGGCTCGCTGCCACGGGCCAATCATTATAATGAGTTTTTATAAAAGTGCTTTGGAATAGACAGCTAAACAGACTTACACTACAAGATGCTATACAGAATATCTCAGACTGATCATGAGATGTTATGATGAGCAAAAACAGGAACATTAATAGGAGTTTATGTACTGATTTCTTAGTAACAATGCGGGTGCTTTCCTGTGGGTGCATGTTGTTGCAAAGATAATAATACAAAACCAATAAAATATACTATATTTAGAGTCTCTATGCTGATGTGAAAACTCTTTAGTTTCCTCAGGTTGTAAAATCTCAAGCATTGCCAAGTATATAAAAGTATTGAGTAATATCAGTAATAGCAAATGTTACTGTGCCAACAAAATGGAGGACGTTTGGAACTGTGCCCCTTTTATTGCCTTTAACATGAAACCATCATTCATTCAATCACTTTTTTTGGACAAGAATTTACAAAAGACTCTTTCATGTCAAAATGAAGACAGATTTCTATAAAGTCAGATATTAACAATGTGAAACAAAACAAAATTTTGCTTAAGTATTTAGCCTCTTTGAAGAGACTCAACTGGTGCAACAAGTCACACAATTTTTTAAAAAAAAGGAGATAACTGAGTGTAGTGAATGTGTCTCAAGTGATTTTCATTCAAAGACACCTGTATCGGGAAGGTCTGGTCATTGATGAATTTAGTAGTCCTGGCTAAACCTACACTTTTGAAGACAAATTAACACTCTAAGCAACTCCGTAGATGGCTATTGAAGACAGCAAGTAAGGCGACGAATGCAAGAAATGTTCTAAGTCACTGAGTATCCCCTGGACTGCAGTAAATTCATTATTAAGAAATGGAAGGAATACAGCACATGTAAATTTTTCCAACTCAGGCTGTCCTTAGAAAGTGACTGAAAGAAAGAGACTAGTGGGGAAGACCACCAAGACACCTCGGACTCTTCTAAAAGAGGTACAAGCTTCACCTGCTGAGATAGGAGAGACTGTTTATACAACAGCTGTCTCTTCTTCACCAGTCAAAGAAATGTAGGAGACTCTGAAGTCAACGGGAAGAAGATTCTTTGGTCTGATGAGACCAAAAGTTATTTGATGACCATCAGACTAGATTCTGTTTTTGCGGACACCAGACACCACGCATCATCACAAACACACCATTCTTTATGTGAAGCATGGTGGTGGTAGCATCATGCTGTGGGGATGCATCTCGGCAGCAGGTGCTGGAAGAAATGTAGAGGTAGAGGGTAAAATTAATGCAGCAAAGTATAGGGAGATCCTGAAGGACAACCTGATGCAATCTGCAAGACAACTGTAACTTGGGAGAAGATTTGCTTTCCAGTTTGACAACCACCTGAAGCATACAGTCCAAGCTACACATAAATGTTTAAGAGCAACAAGGTGAATGTTCTGGAGTGGCCGAGTCAGAGACCAGATCTCAGTTCAATTGAGTATTTGTGACTGGACTTCAGAAGGGTTGTTTACTCCCAATTCTTGTCCAACCTGGCAGAACATGAACAGTTCTGCAAAGAAGAAAGTGTAAAATTGGAGTGTCCAGGTGTACAAATCTGACCAGACATATTCATACAGGCTTAATGCTGTAGTTGTGGACAAAGATTCATCTATTAAATACAAACTTAAAAAGGGTAAATATGGGGTGCTCGTATAGCTCAATGGGTTAGGCAGGTGAACCATGTACAGGGGCTGGTCCCCGATACAGTGGGCGGGGTTTGATCCCGCTTGTAGCCCTTTGCTGCATGTCTTCTCCCTGTCTGCCTCTCCTACTGCACCTGCCAGAAAAAGGCCAAAAAAAAAAAAAAAGAAAAAAAACTTTAAGAAAAGGGTTAATACTTTTGTGTCACGCAACGGGAAGAAACCCGAGCAGAGAGCACATGGTCGAGGCAAGATGCAGTTAAGGAAGAGATTTATTGTAGGGAGAGGGAGTGGATCTGGCAGGTGGAGAGCCGGGGTCTTGTCGGGGGAAGCGAGGAGTGTTATCGGGTAGGCAGAGTTCCAGCCGGGGATCGGCGGCCGTTGTGGTTCCGGGAGGGGAAGCAGAGTGCAGCGCCGGGTAATCTTGGGATCCCTGGCGGCTGGAGGGGAAGCGGGGACAAGGACCAGGAGAGCTAGGACGCAGGTGGGGCAAACTGGAGTGATCAGAACCGGGATGGTTAGGTAATCGTTCTGGGGAAAGGTTGGGTCCAGGAGGGAAACCGGTGATGTACAGCAGGCTGGAGTCTGAAGCAGCAGATTCTGGCGAGAACAGGAAAAACAGGGTTAGAGGTCTGTTTCTTACACGGCAGAACTAAAATGTGAGAAGGCGACTGACTAGGTGAGTCGAGTCTAACGATCTGGCAGGGTGTTGCAGGATGAGCCGGTCCTTTATTGTCAGTGTGTAATCAGAAGGATGATTGTCAGCTGCTCAGTCTCTGGTGGAGGTGGCTGATTGAAGGAGTGGCTTCAGCTGCTCCCTCATCTGCTCTGCTGTCAGGGGAGAGAGAGAGAGAACAGGAGAAACACACCAGGAGAGATGAGGGGAAAAAGGCAGGATGGGGTTTAAGGGATTTCAGGTGGGAGTGAAAGGAGGATCCTGACACTTTTGCAATCATTTATTTTACATTTTATATTTTGAAATAAATTAAATTGCTTTGTGGGAATCTGATTTCAGTTTTACATGAAACAGTCTTTTTCGTAGGTTCTTGTCAAATAAGCTAAATTACATTGACTATGATTCAATAATGAAAAGCAGCAAAATAGGAAAATTTCCAAGTAGGATGAAAACTTAGGCTCTGTATGTAACATGAACTTAAAAATCTTTCATGTTATTATTGTTTTCTTGTTATTATCAGATATGAATCTATTATCTTTTTAATGTGTCATCTTATTGTGTTGTTTGACAAAATTAACATATTTCATTGAAACTGATAATTCTCTTTATACCATTATAAGTTAATATATTGTCTTAGTGATGAACTTCAGAGAAAAATCCATGATTATCTCTTTAGGCAGATATATGACTGTTGGCCTCTCACACTTTCATTGACTGATAAACATACCTTGAGCCATGTCTAAGTGCAATCACTAAATTAAGTTAAGGTGTCATTTCTATTTTTAAATGACAAAACTTTAACCAGTGATATGATAAATGAAAGCATTTAACAGAGCTGAAAAGATTTCCAAAAAAGTGTTGTCTGAAATCAAACACTGACAGGACTTGAAATTTCAGTTAAAGAAAAGGAGATGAAAAGACTTTTAGATCTAGTTAAAGTTCAAACAATGAAAGGAGTTGAAATGTCAGCCAAAATCTAAAATATTATTTTCCTGAAAATTGGGGTTAGTTAAAATTGTTAACTTTGGGAAAAGACTTTCTTTTTTTCTTTTCTTTTTGTTTTGTTTGTTGCCATTTTCAGTGAAGAAACTAAAATAAGTTGAAGTGTCTGCTGAAGAGCAAGCACAGAAATCAGAAAACAGTTCATAGTATAGAGGTTTGGACTGATGAAGATGATTTTAAGTTGCTGTTTTAAAAGGGTTTGACATGTAAGTTTCACTGACAGATGCAATGAATACAATAACAACAAAAGAACAGTTTTACAAAGTAGTTCACTGCATACACTTGTTTTCAATGGTTGCATATTGTCCCAAAGATTATCTTTAGGATTAATTAGGTTGTTCCATTCCCCAACCTAACAGTATCATAGTATAAAATGCTGTAAGACACAAACATTAAAAACATTGTGTTCCTCTTATTACTATTACTTATTATTTCCCCCAACATCTTCAAGAACCTCCAAAATCTTTAATCAATACAAATTACCAGAGGTTTTAGCAAGGATTTCTGGGCGGCAGCACCAGAAAAATCCTTAGCAGAAAAGAATCAATAGCCACTCCTCTAAATGAAGACTTCCAGAAGGATTTAAAAACCCAAGACCATCCCTGGCAAGTTTTGAGAGCAAAAATCAAAAGCCTTTATTCTGCACCGCTGATCTGAATAGTTAAAGCTCTGTGACACATTTCACGTTGAACACCTCATGTATCTCTTTGATTTTTAATGCATCACTTCAAGTTTGATTGATCTCCACTGTGAATGCAAGGGATTTTTATGAGCTGCCATAATGTCAAACATGCCATTGTATCTTCTTTATCTTAGATGCTGTGTCTTTTGTGATGAGTATGATAAACTGGCTCAAAGGCATGACTGCCTTTGTTTGTGTTAGGATTTCATGCCTCACGTGTGCTCATAATGCTTTATTTGTCATGCTGGGAGCAGTGAGCCCTTCAAACGCCTGCCTCTTCTCCACCATTTTGCCATGATTACACCACTGCTGATACTGGTGTCTTCTGATCACCCTCATTAGTAAATATGCAGTTGTGTGCTTAGGTGTCTATCTGCAACTAACGTGTTTATTCTGCCTCAATGGGCGTGACTGTGCATGATTTTCCAGCTAATTTTGAAACAGCCATCTCTGGCTACGAACTCCAAATTCAGCAGCAACTGAACAGGAAAGCAAACATGAATGAACTAGGCCTGCAAATTCATGCTTCCAGGTTCCCTGGGACCTATCCTGTCTTTTACAGCCTTCCTGCAACAGCTGCTACAGTAGCTCAGCATACTGTATCTACATGTCTGCCTTTCATGTGTCATTTAGCATGGCTTCCCAGGGCACCCAGTGCTCTGCAACAGAGTTTCTTTCTCTCAGTTTTCCCAGTCTGGCCCCATGTCCCTCCTTGAGAATCTATTTGATCACACCTAGCTGCATCCCTCTTGTAATACACCGACTCTACAAGTAGCCTGCTGTTTTCAGGGGGTGCAGCTTTGTCCCTAGCAGGTTTTCTTGGGTCAAGACCAAAGCTTCCCAAATCCCTTTGCAGTTGTTTTCCCAATTCTATATATCACAGTGCCAGTGGCACTTAGTGGACCTGCTTTACTCATAACTCAGACTTCACCAGTCAAGCACAGAGTTCACTGGAATATTCTGTTGAAACTTTATATTAGTCTTTCCTTTCAGGTTTCTATTGTTGTCTTGTGTAGATTTTCAGCCAATTATTCTTATAATTTCCTCCATTTTGAATGATTTGACACTTCGTAATTCACATGCAATGCAAATGTTCAAAGACAAAGTACACAAAATAGAGTGTACTTTGTACAAAGAGTAAAACCGCACACTTCTGGTGGATAAGCTTGTAGCATGTTCGTTTGACTTCACAGTCAGTCGCAAATATTCAATTATCATTTGCCTTTTTTCAGTGGAAACAGCAACATTCATGCAATCTTCACAATTTTTTTCTCTTTTTTTTGCTTAACTTCAACTTTCGATTAACTATTTTCGACAGCCTAAATGACAATAAAATTGCTGAAAGTGTGGAACATTGGAATTGGACCAGAAAAAAACTAGTTCATTTTTGTGTGCTCTAGGGCTTTTGCTGAATTCTTTGACTACTCAGGAAATATATTCAACTTCTGTTTGTTAAAATTTTCAGCCACACATCATGATAATTAACTACTCCATTAACTACATAGCTACCTCTGTAAAAGGAAAATGAACTGTTCAGTTCTTGAAGACATTTCAACTCTCATCTAAGGAGCTTCCTCAGATCTGCGTGACGAAGATGGTGGTGAGCAGCAAGTATTTATTATCACCTAAACTCAGAATTCATTAACCAGTCCCTCCAGATATTCGTGATGTTGCGATCGCGCAAATTCATGCGAAATCAACCAATCACCGAGAATTTGGCGCGGCCTTGCAATTTTGTCCAATCACCGCAACTTTCCCACAATTTTGGCCCGCCTCATGTGAGTTCCACCAATCATAGCAGCTCCCAGCGCAAACATAATGCACGTACGTCACCGAATTCACTTCCTGTTTTTGGTTTGAAGATGCAGACATGTGCGATACTAATGTCTTTCATTTACCAACAAAAATTACTGCTGAAGACCATGATAAACAATTAATTCACTGATGTTCTTCACCAAAACGGAGCTAAAGTGTTTTACAACCGTGCAATATTTTGGTGGAATACAAAAAAAAAAATCATCGATTGATACATACTTTTTTTTTCTTTAAACAGGAGACAGAACGGCTGAAATGAGCAGACAACAGACCAGACAAATCATGATGGAAACTGTTGCATCCAGATCTGTTAGAGCACTGAAAGAATGAAGGTAAATTAGATTAATTCTTCCACCAAAGAACACGGCGGAGTTATGTGACGATCAGCGTGTGTGACTCCTTCCTCTGTTACCAACGTTACTCAAAAATGGACTCAGAGATTGAATGAAATTTTCAGGGTCGGTCAGAAATGACACAAGGACCAAGTGATTAGACTTCGGCAGTGATACAGCTTCAAGTCTGGATCCACGGATTTGTTAAGGCTTCATAGCGGCACGGCATCTGATAGCGGCACGGTAACCATGGCAACAAGTGAATGCTACCTCAGCGGCCTGCTGACGATCAAATGATTGTGATCCTACAACAAATCTACCACTGTGGACGTATCGGAAATGACACAAGGTACAGTTGATTAAATTGTGGGGGTGTTTCTGAGTCCCATGAATTCCCGTCGCCCGCTACATAGTTAGGCCACGGGATTCGGTATGTACACATGCAGAACACACACCTGTGTTCAGCACAATGTCAGGTAATGAACAGTCTTGGTGGAGGACTGCGCTCTCTCAGTGCTGTTCTTGTTAGTTGACGTGACAAGCCGTGAGCGTGTGTGTCTGAACACGTGTGTGCCAGGAAGTGAAATTAACTTTTTAAGCCACCGACAGATATGTCCAAATATGATTCAGTCAATAGTAAATTAGCATTTTGTGCCGCAAATCTACCAACCACGTCATGTTAAACCAGGATCTGGCTGCTGCTAATTTCCCACCATGGTGTGCCAGCTTTTGTGGAAATGGGTTGGAACGTTAAATAAGTAATTTCGGAATAAATATGGTCAATTACAGCATTGAAACATGTTCTACAAACTGGAAAAAATGCAGCTTTTTAGCAATTGTCACTGTCTCCCGCAGTTTCATCACAACAAATAAGCTTAAAACATCGCAACTTTTATCGCAATTTTTTTTAGAAAAGCTGCCTCAAATTCAGGCATTTTCGGCCGCAACAATCACGAAAAACACCTGCAAAATCCTGGAGGGACTGATCAACAACCCAAGATACTACATGAGTTGAGATGTGGAAGCTGGAGAGGAGAAAAAACTCCAAGTGTGAATGGTGGTGAAGCTGCTGTCGTAGATGAGCAATGTAAGACTTGTGAAAAGAGGAGACAGATGGTTTGAGAGGAGTGCAGCAAGCATTTACGTATATTCAATTGCAAAAAACTGGAGCAGGTGTGAGGCGGTGCAAATGTTTCAGGAACAGCTCTGTAATTAATGCTTTTGTTTTCCTGCAGGGCCACAACAACAACAGTACATAGGAGATAGAACACTGGAGGATTTATTATTTCAGAAAATCTGGTGAATCTTGTTGATGGAAGCAACTCAACAAGAAGATGAAGAGCGCCAAAAAATGGTGCTTGTTGTTATCTTCAAGTTTGCATTTGTCTTCACTGACTCAATTATCAGGGAGAGCCAGGCAGCAGTTTTCTGCTCTAAAAATGGCTCTGAAAGAGGTTCTACAGTGATGATTCCTTCTTTGGGATCATGCTTTAAGGTTTCAGTTCCTGCAGTGGAAAACACATTACCACAGCCACCATCTCTAAAACAGGGATTTTGTCTGCAACACCACTTATCAGCTACCAGCCTGATCTCACGAGGATTCGTGAAACTGTCACGTAATTTTTTGTTTCGGTTTCGTGCGCACCAACACGATTTCGTCATGTTTTTCGTGCCACTCACCACGAAATGCACACCAATGTATTTTAAACGGCGGACTTTTCGTGCCACTCAGAACGTATTTCAAACGAATGGGTATATTATATTTTTAAAGTAAAACCGTGGCGAATCCAACGCTATATTTTGCATGACATCGTCACTAACCATAACCCTAACCATAACCTAATCATAATCTAACCATAACCTAACCATAACCCTAACCATAACCCGGTGGTACACTTACCAATTTGCATAGGAATTTAAAGAATGTCCGACGGCCGCAAACGCGAACACACAAGCAGTATACGCCGATGGACAGCTTAGATCGTCATGAATCCGCCGGTATAAAGCACTTTCAGATGTGATTACCACAGCGGGTTTCGTTGTGAGCAACACGAAAAACATTTCGTGGTGAGCGGCACGAAAAACATGACGAAATCGTGTTGGTGCGCACGAAACCGAAACAAAAATTTACGTGACAGTTTCACGAATCCCCGTGAGACCGGGTTGCAGCTACTTATAATGCAATTCTGAGGTGAGGTCCCTTTCCAGGTGATGTTACCACCATTTACACCTTTAGTTATGTCAGTCTTAGGTTAGTTAGTTTGAGGAAAGTCTCTTTGATGAACCCGCCCAAAAAAAGTTCAGCTGTCTTCTACTAAAGCATGTACAACAATAGAATTTTTCACTGTAATTTTTTCTCACAAACTCTTCAAGCTGGCGTATGTTTATACACAAGTGTTCTGGGTTTACAAATCGGATTTATGTGTTGTGATTGCTCTTTGGGGGTTCATTTATGCCCTGTTGGTCTCATAGCCACTGTGCCTGCAGCCACTGTAAAGTGTCAGCCTCGGTCTAGTGCAGATTTAAATTCCTCCAGACGTCCTTCCTGTACGCGGCCTGAACATTAAGGGACTCCCAGTTGTTTCCAAACGATGGCAGTCTTTGGAAGCCAGCCAAGTGGGGAGACAGCCGTCTGGGTTGCCCATGTGTCTTTTATCCCGGATCAAACAATGAAACAGACAACATTAAACATCCTGCACTAGTACCTCTTCTGCTTATTGCTCCCTTTTTGGGAAAAAGCTGAGCAGGCTATAATGATTATTCAGGCTGCCGCTCTCTGCAGACGTGCTTGAAGTGACAGTCCGACTCATCTCAGCACCTGCTGAGACGGGGATGTATATATGTAGGTGACTCTTGTTAGCCTGATACACTGCAGCTTTTTAGCTCATCATTTCATCTAGCAAGCAAGCACATTTTTACAGTCATTCGAGCTGTCATAATGTTCATAAATTCCCTGACAGAAGGGAGAAACAGTCATCCTCCCGCCTGACTCTGATGCACTAACTATGATCAGAGTGTGTGCACTGTGGTAATGAGCCAAAAGATGTTTGTGTGCCAGGCTGCCTGCTATTTCAAAGCACTACCCTCCTACAGTAACAGCACTGCATATATTTGATTTTAAGTTGAGGTGTTAGAGGATTTAAAGTAAAAAATATTAAACTTTCATCAGTTAATATCTCAGGGGTTTATCTCTATGCCTTTCTTTCTGTTGATAATTGCATTTACCCCCTCAGGTCCCCCGTCATTCATTCTATCTAATTAATTCTCCTGACCCTCTAAGCATGGCTGTGACCTCTTCATCTGACAAAGCCGCGAAGCCTCTGCCTCATCACTTTGACTGCTGCCTGACATGCAACCGGCGCTAAGATGGATCCTACCTGCAATTAGACCAGCGTATCTGTTGCACTTTTAAGACATCACATTTGTTTGTACCCAGCGAAAAGTCCAGCAGCTGGCATGCGGGTCACACTTCTGTGTTTAAACAGAGTTGTAAGACAAGTGATTGTTGTAAGAGTAAATGCCATTGGCCAGCCCTCCAGAACGTACCAAATTAATTGGTGACTCTCTGAAAAGCACACTCCCATGAAACAACGCCTCTGTCTTGTGAGAGCGAATTTCAGTTGAACAATGGGCCTATTTAAAGCTGACTGGGAGGCTTGTTGTAAGGAGAATGAATGTTTGAATTAATCAGCACCTAGCTTTGCTTTTCTTCCTCTGTGATTTAGGATCTGCAGGAGGGAACAGGGCAGGGAGTCATAACTCACAAATTAATCATTTATAATCATTCATCACACATGCTGGCAAACTGCAGCACAACAGTGAAAAAAAAAGAAAAAAGAATTAACATATGCTGATAAAGTGCACCGATATGTAAATTACATGTTTTTCTCCATCCATTATCTTTCAAAATAAAGCTGTTGCTCTGGGTTTTACTGCAGTGTTGCTGAATACAGGCAAGCTCGAAACTCTTAGCAGCCTGCAGGGTTAGTGTTCACAAGGGTTACGAGCAAAGCCCAGAGGACATCTCTAATATGACTGTAATTCTCCACGGCCTCAGCACAAATCACACTTGCATGGCTCCAGGCAAACAGCTGTAGTTTTTTATATACTTGTAACTTTCTGCAGGGAACATGTTTTTATAAGCTCCCAGCCCAGGCTGACACAACTCAGTGGAGAAAGTCTGTAAAATGACGTCACAGTGAACCCTTTCTACCCCCAGAGGTTTGGACAACGTATCAGTTCCGTCCACGGCCCCCGGGGGTGGGCTACTGATGCAATGTGATGTGCTTCTTTTCTGTTATTGCTCTCATCTTTCACACTGCACCACAAGCTGACACTTGCCACAAGCTGCGTTTTAATGGGGCAGTTCCACAGAGAGGAGATGAGTGGTGCTCGACTTTAAGCAGAGCAGGGTTAAACGGGGGAGGCAACGATGAGTACGGCCTCACCGCCACCGACTATCAGAATAAAATACTCCGCTTTCCAGCAAAGAAGCATAATTACAGTTTCACAGAGCGCTTGTTTTGTATGTGCATTTTTAATTTGTACATTCAAAAAATCTGAGTGGAAATTCTAAAAATTTGAAGAGGAGTTGAAAATATCAGCTTGGTTGAGGTCGAAAAGTTGGACACGTATGAAAAAATAAAATGGGATAGAAATGCGCTAGAAGCAGAATTAGCGAGACTGTAAAAGTAATGAAAAATGAAACAGAAAAAAAGTTACATCTTTTTTTTCTTTTTTTTTTACCATTTATGGTTTGGCTTGTCTCCTTCTGCCGTGATTTGATACATGACTGTAGAGTTAGCACCAACATTATTAACTTGGGTGAAGTTTCCACTATGGGAAACTGACATAAGATGGTCGAAGTGCCAATTTGAAAGCAACTGGACTTAACTGTATTTCATCAGGATGTTTCAGCCCTCATTCAAAAGACTTTTTCCATTAAAAATACGTAGACCTCACACAAGTAAAGCAACTGGCTTTATTTTAGCTTCTTGATAATGTGTCACATGTCATCACAGAGCAAGTAAGAGTTGCAGACATTTACTTTCACCTCAACTCACAGGACTGAAGGTGTGAATTCTGATGAAACTGCCATGGCAGTGATCTCAGGAGTGCATTATTAGAGGCTGAGGTTCCCCATTAAAGATGGATGCTCCAGTTTAAAGTAGATGGCTTCCTTCACACGTCTCTCCAACCATCTGTCTTCTCTGTACAGAATGTGTACACTGCTACATATCATAGTCCTACACTAGCAGTCTCACTACAGTTCACGCCTTAACTCATCTCTACTCACACAATTTCACCACCGTTCACACCTCCAGTCACGTGAGTCCTGGGTTATTAATGAGCCTTGAGTCATGTCAGTTGGTGTGCAACTCCTCACAGCTCAATTAGAACTGAGGGAGTCTGGGATGGAAACTGAAATGTTGTCAACAAATCAAATTTACCTTCGTTTAAGCATTTTGATGCACAGGGCCATGACCTGAATCTCTGAGAATGTTATGCACCAGGTAAGAAACTGCTATAGGACAGATAGAGTCAGTCTATCTTTGGTATCCAGTTCTTCTGAAATGTCCAAACAGCATGTCTCATTTCAAATGCTTCCATTAGTACATTACACTTTGTAATTTGGTATAAATAAATAATTAAGAGACCAATTTATTACAAACAACTGAAAAACTCAGTAAACATACTGATGGCTTCTATCCGACAACAGTACAGTGGAATTTAGTGATCGGATTTGTCACCTCTGAACCAGGAAATATTTAGCCAGCCTTGTTTTTGAGCTGATGCAAGCATATTACAGGGCAAAACCACCAAACTTCTTATTTTCTTAAAAATTAGATTTGCAATTTTTATGTTCTAGTGACCATTGGTGTTGCATTTATGGTTCTCTCTCCATTCATTCTAATAAAAGTCTGGTCTTGTTAGCTCAAATCACTGCCTGAGGGTGTTACAAAGATGACTGCTGAGTAGCCTTTGTGTACAAAAAAACACAAACAAAGCTCTTGTACACAAGGGCTTTGTTTGTGTCTTTTTGTTACTTAGCCATTTAGGGAAAGAAGTGTCAGCCATTTCACACTCAGCTTTTACCAGATCATTTTGAGTACACCATCTTCATAGTGCACTGCATGTTTCCAAAATGTGGGTTAGATTGTAATCAAGTAGGCTACTCAAAAAATCAAGTGTAAGTCTGGATGAACATAACAGGAGACACAGTGAAAGTTGCTGTAAACTGGTGTACTTCTAATATCTGTACGATAGGCTTAGGATACTGGGAAACTAACACATATGCAAGGTGGGAATTAATTTCGTAATTAGTTTGAGCACACTTTAACAGACAAATGACTACTATCCTTTTCTCTCCCCCACTTTACCCTCACCCTGCCTGGTAGAGGCTGATGGCTGCCCTTCCTGAGCCTGGTTCTGCCAGAGGTTTCTTTCTGGTAAAAGAGAGTTCTTTTCTTCCAACTATCACCAAATAAGTGCTCAAAGCAACTAATTGGATTAGTTGAGTTTCCCTGTAATATTCTGAGGTCTTGGCCTTACAATGCAAAGTGCTCTGAGAGGATTTATATTGTAAATGGGTGCTATAGCAATCAATTAAATTGAAACTGAAATTAGAGCCTGAAAGTCACAATATCTAAATACCTACTTAAAATTCTCTAACATTACCTTTCATTAGCCACCAAACCAAGTACACAGCAGCAGTAGTAAAATCTTTGAGCGTATTGAATGGACCAAGCTGGGATTTATTACTAATAAACTTAACTTATCATTAAATGTGTTATTACCTCTCTCTAAAAGTCACATAAACGCCATGCGAGTGTTTTTGTCTCCCTCATAAAATCATACTTACTTCCTTCTGCTATCATCTGC